>NC_054372.1:166677986-166979653 GCF_017654675.1 Xenopus laevis | reverse complement strand
TGATCACTGAATTTATCTGTTTACTCACTGGTGTGTAATCCGTCACAAACACCATTTTGTCACCTTCATTCAATAATCCACCTTTAACATCTATTTCACTATTACTACTGTTGGATGCCCTTTCCATCTCACCATTTAAGAAGTCCCAAGAGTATCCCCGTTCAAGGAATCGGTCTCTCATCTCCAAAGCCTGTATTTTTGCTGTAGCCCCATCCGAATTAACCCTGAATACTCTCAGGAATTGGGTATATGGAATCGATTTTAGAACAGCAGGGGGATGAAAGCTGTGAGCATGTAACACAGTATTGCGATCAGTCTTTTTGCGAAACAATGTAGTGCCAATTCCATTTGCTGTTCTGAACAATCTTACATCCAAAAAATCTATTGTGTCCCTATGGTATTCTGCAGTAAATTTCACAGGAGTGGGTAATTCATTTAAATAGGTCACAAAACCCTGAGCTCCAATGTGGTCCCCTCGCCAAATAATCAAAATGTCATCGATAAATCTCCGATACAATAACAAACTTGGGCTATATATATATATATATATATATATATATATATATATATATATATATATATATATATATATATATATATATATATATATATATATATATATATATATTATTGCTATATACTTCTTTTAATGAGAAATGTAATTGCATGTTGCAGTGGTATTGGTACAGGTTTTTAACAGTGGAATAACAAAAAATCATAGTACATGTGAAGTTTCTCTGATGCCCTGTGCTTGTCCTTCACCTGCCTGCCAAGTTTTATTCTTCCCACAGTCACTGTCATCTAAACCCTCTCTTCCCATTCACATTACTCCTCTGCATTGCAGTCTATCTCTGGAATTCCCAGGATGTTATGTGAGCTCTGAGGTCAGACTAAATGACTCCAAACAAAAGTACAAGTTCATTAACGTGAAATGATTTCAGTAATAGGTTAATACGTGGGTGTAGCAATAGGTTAATACGTGGGTGTAGCACAGGAATTTAATAGCGGGGCGCGGAAACCAATTCCATAGTCACTATGAAAAGGCCAATGCCGCCAATATTAAAACTCGTTTTTCTATGTCAACGTCCATGAAAAGGTTGGAATTTGTTTAAACATTTTACAGAGTTGTACAGCCTGGGAAAATGATTGTACGTCAATAAATAAATAATATTTGTGCCTGTGATCTAAGTTAGTTTAGTTCTTCTTTATTTTATTCTTCCTTTCCAGCTCCTAGCAATAAATGTGTTTCAACTACTCCTAAACCATAGCAGGGTTACTTCTGTGCAAATTTTCATTTCAGCACCATGGAGAGAAACACTGGCCGACCACTTAACCAACACCATATTTATATTTATATAGGGGTCTCTGGTTCTGTTGTATCCACCAACTCAATATGTTATGCCAAAACTGATGGATTTCTTGCCCAGTACCGTGCAGTGCCTTAATGTGTCCCAAAAGCCTCCAAACATATTGTTTCTGAAATCTCTCAGTTTTGTTAATGTATGCGTATAAATAGCATCAGAGGACAAGCATGAGAAAACATTGCTGGCTTCTGAACCGAGAGGGGAAGTCAGAATCAAACATTGCAGTGAGAAACTAGGAGAAAAGGAAGCAATCCAACTATTTAATCTATTGCCTTAATCAGATATACGCCCCTCTTGTGTTTACATACAGCTGCCAAGTTATAATGAGTAAACTTGTACATCTCCTCAGGGGCTCCTTATCTAGAGTATCTATTACGTCAACAACCCAGCTAAATGTCTGCCATTAGCTTTGTTTCAGTTCCCTTTGTCCTGGATATTGCAATGCATCACATCGCCATTGTTTGTGCAAGAGGAAATGTCTTATTTTGCTGCTTTCTGTTCATCAACAGTATCATGAAGAACGTTGAATGTACATTTGAAAAAACTGAACCCAGCTAGAAGTGGTATATACCTTGTAATATATATATATATATATATATATATATATATATATATATATATATATATATATATATATATATATATATAAAAATACCGTGTATTTTATATAGAATAAAAGATAAATGATGCATTTTATATATTTAACCTACTATACCTGTAATGTTGGTCTTTAAAGGGTCCCTATTGTCCAAATATATTTTTCCACACTAAAGGTGTGGGCTAATAGAGTTTACTTTTTTAAATTGGCCCTGCCAGTGCATAATAAGCTTCTGATGTCATGCGCATTTGAATTATGCACTCGCTCATTATGCGCATACATGTGGCCACATAGCCTCTTAATGCAGGAGCTCCCTCCTGTTGAGGGTGTACTAGCGCTGGCGGGCAATTAAAAAAAAAAAAAACTACTGTTATCCACAACCGGAGTGCAGACTCTATTAGCCTACACCTCTGGTGGCTTTTTCTTGCCAACTGTTCTATTCTTACCTCTGCCACTATGCTACCCTTGTTTTACCCACTTCTCTATCATGTAAGATTGACAACATGGACTCAAGTAAAATATGGGGGTAAATTTGTAGCCTTGGAGCAACATCGGGAATGCATTGGCAATGGATAGATCTGTGTCACATAGAAGATTAATCCGAATGATGGAGTGTCACTCCATGTGTGCCTATGGCTCATTCACATGTTTTGTTTAAGGCTTATGGCACATAAGACATTTTTATGCCATGTTTTTAAAAATTGCCTAGGTGTTGTAATTACACAAATAATGCATTCAAATTGAAACAAATTGCATCAATCAAATGACAAATACATACATTTCTGGGGATGGCAAAAAAAAAACCCCCATTAACTTTCCTTGATTCATTGTAATGCAAACAGGAAGACTGTATCATTACATGAAGCATGGTACTGTACTTCATCATTATTGGGGGCACAATTATTGAGTAAAGGACACCAAGGAGTGATCCGTAGCTTTCCACAACTTACACCCCTGCCCATAGTAAAGGAGCCCAGATATACAGATATTATATACAGACCCTTTGAGCTATTTAATTAGAAGTCTGCAAGGAAGAATTATTTATGCATAATGCAAGTTGTGGAGAGTCCTTTCTCTAACTCGTGATTTATGTATATAGATATACCGTATATACTCGAGTATAAGCCGAGTTTTTCAGCACCCAAAATCTGCTGAAAAAGTCTACCTCGGCTTATACTCGAGTCAGTATAAAAGTTACCTAGCTAGGTACATGGGCGTCCACAGAGGAGGCAGTGCCGCTTCCCCCTTTCCCGGCCGGATCTTCCACTAGCTGCCCCGTCCTCCCTCAGTGGCAGTGCGCCACTACCCGGTCCTGGACTGTCCGGACAGCAAATTTCACGTGTGCGCACTAGCGGTGCGCTGCACACTGAAGCGCATGCAGGGGAACCAGAACGCCAGAGCAGCAGGGGCCAATTGAGAACATTGAATTGCTTGTCCTCGCTCCTCCCTTTCCGACTAGCTAGTTCCGGTCTTCTGCCTCCATGGCTCGGTTGCTCCCCGTCCTCCTCGCACTGCTGCTTTGCAGCTACATGCGGCCCATCTCTGTTTCGCTGCTGCCCAACAGCCGCAGCAGCCAAGTGCGGCTAAAGGTAAGACAGTAGAGGAAACAGTTGGGGCGGGGACGTAATTTGTTTGTCCGCAGGACGAGCCGCGAGCCTGTATAGGAAGGAGGCTGCTGATGTAAGTAGCGATGTGAGTGACAGCACGGAAGGTTGCCCACATATGGCCTGGTGTGGCTACTCGTTGAATGGCGTGAGCCTCTGCCAAAGGAGAGACAATGCCCATTATTGCCCTGTGAGTGGTACCCGGGGAAATGGAAGATTTCTTTTTGAGGAACATTGCAAGGGGGTGGATAAATGTCATTGCTGCGTGTGGATGCTGTGACATCGCATTGAACACATTGTTTGTTGTTATAATGTATAAAGGCACAAAGTGTTCTCAGAACTGCACTGTTTTTGGATCTGGTTAAAATAAAAACGTCCGACCTAGTTATTTGTCGCTTCATCTGCACATTTAATATAGCAAGTATATAGTATAGGTATGCAATGGAACAGGTTGATCTGTCATTTTTCACCCTAGGCTTATACTCGAGTCAATAAGTTTTCCCAGTTTTTGTAGGTAAAATTAGGTACCTCGGCTTATACTCGGGTCGGCTTATACTCGAGTATATACGGTACAGTAAATCTGTATTTATTATTGTATTTGCCAGCTATTATCTACCACCAATATCCTCATAATTTGAACCTGTGTGTATATTCTGGTTTCAGATGGCTATCGGTAGAAATGAAACCTAAGACAAGTCGCGTCTAGCTGATGTAACATGTCAGGCTTCCCATATTTAGCTGCTGTAAAAGCTTCAAGAAATAGAGGTCAAGTGGGAGAAAAAGAAAAATGCAGGAGAAACCTTAGCCAGAGACAAGCACTAATACACTAAATAAGAAATGTAAACTAAATATGTTTTAGTAATGGTAGAACCAATTAATGCTACTTTTTTTTTACATATAGTAAACAGGCTACATTATATTACATTATGTTAGCTTCATCACACCTGCCTACTCACTAGCAGCTTCACTGCATATAAACCTTATTAACAAAAACCTGCGGCTTTCTGGATAATGTATCTTTCCGTATTTTGGAGTGTGAATTTCTAGTTGTCTTGTCTTTTCCTGATCTTGCCTCTCCCTGACCAATCCTAGTTTGCTGCCTGTTCTGACCTTAACCAATGTATTGACTACTTTCTTGAATCACGATTTTGTACTGTGCTACTGTTGTGTTTGACCTGGCCTGTGATCTCGACTACTCTTCTGTCTCGTGATTTTGTGCTGCTCTGCCCGATTGGTACTGACCCGGCTTGTTCCACGACCACGCTCCTTGTTCCCTGTTCTTCCTGCTAAAATTTATTTCCCTTACCTGCCCAGAACTCTCTCCCTAGTCCTCTCACATTAAGAGCTGGTGGCATCCGAGTGGCAGAGGCCTCCTCCTGAAGTGAAAAGAGGCTATTATAGGCAGAAGTGTGAGTTGAGGCCAGGACCTTGGGGTTTGTTCTGGGTTTGGGATACCATACATAACAAAAACATTAAATAAACCTAATAGGTTGGTTCTGCTACCAATAAGGGTTAATTACACTATTTTAGTTTGGATCATATACAAGGTACTGTTCTATTCTTACAAAGAAAAAGGAAATAATTTAAAAAATATTGGATTAAATCAGTAGATGTAAAAGCACTTTATAAAGCTGTAAAGTGGCCCTTATACAATAGCTAGAGTATTAGATCAGTTAGCATTCCTAGAAATGTACTTCTATTTACTATTGATTCTGAAAGCGGAAAAAATCAGGGCATTTCATTTTATATTATAAGAAATTATAATATGTAAGTCCAATTGCCTATTGTCAAAGAATGAAGTCTCCAGGGAGACTACTGCTTCACCCACAGTATTTTCTAATACCCCAATTGCACTAAGAGCTGAGTACAACCACCAGAATCCCATCTTGGATCCATATGTCATATGTTTTTTGTAAGCAAGCTCTATATACTGCTGCTAAGTCTACTAATGACTTTGGCAAAATAATAATTCATTTTATCTCTAGTTAATTATGTGTGTCACCTTTAGCCATATATGTATCCATCCATGATGCCTTATGGGAGAATTAAAACTCTCCTGTTTGGTATCTAGGCAGTGCTGTGTGTATGACATGAGACAAGCAAATACCTTCTGATTTCAAAAGGTTTCACGCTGCATGTAATTGCTTGTGAAGGGCTTTTTGGCTCCTTTTAGCCGATCTCACCCTAACCAAGTTCAGTTTCTACTTGCTATTCTCCAAGTCCTACCCCCTCAGAAGCCATGTTCCAATATCTTGCACTGATGAGATTTAACAAGATCCAAACAGGCTGTCTGCAAGTATGGATATATGGCTTTGAACCATTAGACTGTATCTGTGCTATAAACCAGTGGATACATAGGGGCAAATTCACTAAGATTCGTAGTTGCGCCAGCCTGGGAAACCTTCAAAACAGCAAATAAAATGTTTATTTTGCCCTACACATGTACCCACTGTATAGTTAAGGTGCCATGAGTTAGGAAATGTAGGGAGGAAGGAGGGTAGCAATCTCTTTCTACTCTATTGCACTTCGCCTGGTCTGAGGTGCCGAAGGAAGTCTGGCGTAAAAGGTAGCATTCAGAAAAATGCGCGCGTCATTTGCATAGTTACGTCCATTGCGCAAATTCGCCAGGCGTAAGGGTGCGAAGTAACACTAGCGAATTTACGCCAGTGTCCGTTAGTGAATCTGCGAATTAACGAAAATGCGCTACCCTAGCGAATTAACGCTAGCGTTAGCCGCTTCGTCCTTTAGTGCATTTGCCCCATAGTTGGCTAAAGGGATATAAAGGAGTGATTTGCATGTCTCTGCCCATGATGCCTTATGGGAGAATTAAAACTCTCACTTTTGGTGTTTAGGCAGTGCTGGTGTATGGCATGAGACAAGTAAATGCCTTCTGATTTTAGAAGGCTTCGCTCTCCATATCAATAGAGATTGCATTCCATGTATGAAAAGAGGGACCCTTTAAGCCAAAAGTGCACGGTGCCTATTAAGCTTTTGTTAATTTCATTGTTTTGCAAATATAAACATGAGAGCTTCACTGCAGCACAGACCTGGCTCAGCTCTCTCAGCGCCGTTCTTTTTCGGTTCTATTTGCCAGGGCTCAAAGTGTTCAAAACATCCACTTGTCCTCAAGAGGACAACGCAGCTCTGTTTGGAACAAGCCTGCCATTGCATTTATTGCTTTTGTGGAAATGATAGTCTGCCTAAAGTTATGTCTGTCTTATTGTGTGCGATGGCACATGACGAAATCAAAAATACTGTTGTTTATCAATACTCCGTGGTATTGGTGAACACCACGGGGCTCATTTCCAAGCCCTAGCAAAGTCCCTTCTGTGAGAAATCCTAGAGAAATTAATGGGTAATTAGCACTGATCAGCATACTGCTGGTAGTAGAGAGAGAGAGAATAGCTTCAGTTGTGATGTGCTACTGTAGTTCTGCTCAGTTCTAGTGAATAAGCACAACATGAACTAAAATAATTGCATACTCTCAGTTGCTGCCTAAATAAACTTGTAAAACCAGTAGTGATGTGAAAAAGTTATCTCATGGGACATTCCAGCAGTTGATGTTGACGGTGGTGACAGACACTAGGGCTTGTTTACTAAGAAAGGGAAATATCCACCACTGCAGTGACTTGGAGCAACTATTCAGAGCTATATTTAAATGATTGTGCTGTGGGTTAAGGGCAAAATGCAAATTTGTTCAATGTCTAGGACCCTCAATTAATGTCTGAAGATAAACCAATGTACGATGATGAAATATGTAGCTTCCATTCATGTAATTTGAAGTGCCAAGCCTGGGTTTTAGTCACATTTTGTATGTTGTAGAAGAAACCAAATGCCCCAACAGCATCATTGTCTCAGTACAGAGTCTTCTGTGACTATTCAACTGGGTGAATGATAGCCACTGTAATGACAATTATATTATGTTAATCAAGCTATTCAGTGACCATTTGTATTTGAAATAGGGTATATGTTATGATTATATGTGATGGAATAATGCACGGAAGCACCTGATTTAATCCACTTGTGTTTCCTTTATTTTGTAGTTCCTACACATACTGTACATAACAGTGATTCAGGTTATTCCATTCCATGTCTCGATACATAGGGGCCGATTCACTAACTTCGAGTGAAGGATTCGAAGAAAAAAACTTCGAATTTCAAAGTTTTTTTTGGGCTACTTCGACCATTGAATGGGCTACTTCGACCTTCGACTTCGAATTGAAGGATTCGAACTAAAAATCGTTCGACTATTCGACCATTCGATAGACGAAGTACTGTCTCTTTAAAAAAAACTTTGACCCCCCTAGTTCGCCATCTAAAAGCTACCGAAGTCAATGTTAGCCTATGGGGAAGGTCCACATAGGCTTGGCTAACTTTTTTTGATCGAAGGATATTCCATCGATCGTTGGATTTAAATCCTTCGAATCGTTCGATTAGAAGGATTTAATCGTTCGATCGAAGGAATAATCCTTCGATCGCACTATTTGCGCTAAATCCTTCGACTTTGATATTCGAAGTCGAAGGATTTCAATTCCCAGTCGAATATCGAGGGTTAATTAACCCTCGATATTCGACCCTTAGTGAATCAGCCCCCAAGTGTGTATATTTGTAACTATTCATTAAAAGTTACTGTATCATAAAAAATAATTTTTGCAAAAAAGTCACCCTGTAGCTGTTCATGGACTAAAACTTCCAGCATGCCCTCAAAATGAAAAGTGTACATGTATATTGCTTTGCCACATGCACCTTCTATATCAGGGGTCCCCAACCTTTTGAACCCATGAGCAACATTGAGAAGTAAAAGCAATTGGGGAGCAACACAAGCATGAAAAATGGGGTGCCATATAAGTGCTGTGATTGGTCATTTTGTAGCCCATGTGTGGATTGTCAACCTACATTGAGGCTCTGTTTGGCAGTGTACTTGGTTTTTATACAACCAACACTTGAATCCAAGCCTGAAATTAAAAAAAAGCTCCTTATTTGAGGCCACTGGGAGCAACATCCAAGGAGTTAGAGAGCAACATGTTGCTCATGAGATACTGGTTGGGGATCACTGTTCTATATGAACACATCACATCGTATCAACAATGTTTGCCCAGATTACCTTTTACAAGGTACATTGATTTGTATATACTGAATGTCCGTCCATTGTAACAAGAATCCAGACAGCTATAAATCAGCTTCCAGTTAAGTGAATAGTGCAAAAGGCACAACTGTCATATTTGTGTTATTTTGTGTCTGCTGTTACATACATTCTCAGTCTGAATATCTACTTTAAACATCTTCAGGCTAGTAAATAATTGCAAAGTATAGCTCAATACTCACCCTGTCAAAGGTCTGGCCACTGACCAAGATTTTTTTCAGTATTTTTTCCTGTTAATTAGTTAAACATTTTGTATCCTTGTGTCTTACTGAAGTTATCTCTTAGAGCTATGTAAACAGTCAGACATGCCAATATTTCTAAAAACCCAAACACTCACTACTCTCACTCTGAATGAAGGCTGCTCTCAAATTCACCTTTGTATTTCTCTGAGAGTTCATTGTGAGGTTCTTTCTGTGGTTGTTCCCTAGGCAAACAAACAAATCCAAAAGCCAGTGATACAAAATTAAAGGGATTCTGTTATGATTTTTATGGTGTAGTTTTTATTTCTAAATTGCACTGTTTACATTAAAATAATTCACTCTACCAGAGCCGCGATTAGAAACAAAATTTTCGGGGCCCCCTGGGGACCGCCCACCCTGCATCTAAGCCCCACTCCAGATCCCGCCCACACCACATTTAACAGACCACACAGACATCAGCACTAAAAAAGGTAACCCCCCCCCCACACACACAAGTTATAAAAAGCTATTGCTGGTCAGGGCCCCCTTATAAGTTAAAAAAAAAACCTGTGGTGCCAGGGCCCCCCATAAAAGTTTTTTTTAAGACAATTTGGTGGTCAGGGTCCCCCTATAAGCAGGGGTGATCCTGGCCCCTCCGCCGCCTGAGGCAGCAGCAGATGCTGCTGCCCCCCCTCTCCCGAAATTCGCTCTTAAAGTACCAGGAGCAGCATTTTTGCTGCCGCCTGAGGCAACAGCCTCAACTTGCCTCATTGGCGAAGCACCCCTGCCTATAAGTTTAAAAAAAATTGGATACCCAAGATTATTTTTTCCCACACCATAGTTAACAGACAACACAGATCAGCGCTAAAAAAGATATCTCCCCCACACACACAAGTCAAAAAAGCTATTTATGGTCAGGGCCCCCTTGTAAGTTAAAAAAAACTGTGGTGCCAGGGCCCCCCTTACAAGTAAAAAAAAAATGTGGCCCCAGAGAATATTTTTTTAGAAAACATTGGTGGCAGGGGCCTATAGAATATTAAAATAATACATTGGTGGCCAGGGGATTTAAGAAAAGAAAAAATACAAATGGCGTTCAGTAGAATTGAACTTATGGCTTCAGGACTTCAACTTCATCTCCTTTTCGTTACTTCAGGTCTTTTTGCCACTTCGGAACTTCGGCTATTTTTGGGGCTTCGAGTCTTTTCGCTGCTTCAGGACTTCGGCTTTTTGGCACTTCCGCATTTTCGACTGTTAGGGACTTCGGAAAGGGCGGCATGGCTTCGGGGCTGTCAAGGGGGGCCCGACTCTTTCAAAAACTTCAGCACTGCCGGGCCCCCCTTCAGGACAGGCTCTACACTATATAATTTTTACTATTGAGTTCTATTTTCATATCTATCTAGCAATGCAGGTGTCAGGGGGCTGTTATTCTGTTACCTTCCTATTGTTCTGATGGCTGCTAGGGGGAAGGGTAAGGGCAGCAAAGAGTAAATTAAGTTTATCAGAGCACAAATCATATGACACCTGGGAAACTAACAACATGTCTAGCCCCATTTCAGATTTCAAATTTCAAAAATCAGTTTGCTTTTTGAAAAACAGATTTAGTGCAGAATTCTGCCAGAGCAGAACTATTAACTTATGTATTTTGAAAAAAATATATATATTTTTTAGTGGACCAGTAACACCAACAATAAAGACCAATAATTTGATTTGGCATGACATTTTATAATCTTTTCCATATAAAAATTATTTATTTGAAGCTGAGGTACAGTGGCACACAAGGGACTACACACACACTCAGTCCCTATCAACTTTAGTCCCTACACTTGGTGAGTACCACCTTGGGAACTACCCCCCACTGGATCTCCTCAGTGGAACACCTTATTCATATGGTCCCTCTCATCCCATCATCACTAAGGGGTGCCTCTTCTTACCTTAGGGCACTAACAAGTAATGTAATAATAGATCTAAAATTTGCTCACATCTAGTAACCTTAAGATCATTTATTACATTACCACCCCCCCCCCCCAGCTTCCTTGGTAACCCTCCCCTTAGCCTTTTCAATGTTGCATTGAAAAATGAGTAGTTTGACTTTGAGTGGGTGTGTTTCAAGGAGTAATGGCTAAATAAATCAGACCTGTTAAAATGATGTCTTTGTCACTGCTCTGATCTGTTTTTGTTTTATGAATCCAGATTTATACAGATGATCAGCTCATAATGCCTTACCATAATAATCACTGCATCTGAAAAAGGGAGGAGCCCCCCCAAATTATTTGTATGTCAGCCAAACTTACACAATATATACTTTATTTAACATGTACATATATTAAATACCCATGAGTAAGGTTTGTTACTTGTCACTCATCTGAAATGAATATTGAGCTGGCACAATGGCAGGTAAAGCCTAGGGAGGAATGTTGTTTTTCACCAGAATTCTATGAGCTGTAATGTTTGTTTTAACATACAGTCCACTGAACTTATGGGTATCAAGGACAGAAACTTCAAATAGTGTCACCTGACTAGAGTGTCAGCGAGTTCAGTCCTGTTGTGTTAATCAGCAGAACATTAGGATACGTGGAACGGGCTGCATATTTTGGCATCAGGTCCAAGATTATAATTTAACCCAATGTATTAATACTGAATGCTTAAATAAGTAACTGATAAAAAGAAACAAATGTGAGATCTTGTGGGATCGTCGATCTTGTAGTTTTTTATAATATGCTCAACTTTGTCTTACAAAGGCCACAGAGATGTAGAGATAAATTGGAACTTGTTGTGCCAGTCCAAGGGGTAAGTTTACTAAGCGTGAAAATTCACCATCGACGTCTTTGCACCCATCACTACACTTCGTCAGGCTAAAATTCGCTCAGACCACGCTAGTTTACTAAAATGCAAAGTTGCGTCCAGGGCACCGAACGCTGGTGAATTATCGCTAGCGTTACTTTGCCAATCAAAGCGAACGTGCGCTTGCAACTTTGTTAGAGGTCTTCGCTCAGACTAATTTGCATACGGGGGAAAATTTAAAGTTGAATGGACGTATATGTTGCAGCAAATACATTACATTACACAAGTCCAGGGAACCTTAATAAAGAAAATATAGTTGTTATAATGCCCTACACATGAGCCCACTGTATAGTTTATGTTCCATATGTTAGAAAATGTAGGGGGAAACCGGTTACCCGAAAAAAATTTTTTGCAGGCTATCACTCTGAAAAAAAGAAAAGACGCCAGCGTTTTTTTGGACTTAGAAGCTTTTTTCCACTAAAAAATATGATGTAAGTAAAAGGAGATTGAGGAAGATCTACTGTATGCACTCCAGTGCACTTCTGAGCTGGCGAAGGCAAGTCTGGCGAAAGAGTTAACGTTCAGCAAAATCTGCAGCTTAGTGAATTTGTGGAGTAACGTCCATTCGCCAGAGCTAAAATTCACCTGTGCGAATGAGCGCTAGCGTCTGTCTTTTTTGCTAGCGAAGTTACGTCTGCGCCAATAAGTAAATCGGCAAAGTGCCTAGAAGCAGTAACACTGCGAATTGATGCCAGCATTAGTAACTGCGCCCTTTAGTAAATCTGCCCCCAAGAGCTTAAGTATGTTACTTTGATTCTATAAAACTTAAAACATCAAACTTCTTCATGATCCCACTTATTTCAATCGCATGGTATTAGTGCTGTGTAGTGTTGGGTGAATTTGACATGTTTTGCTTTGCACAAAATTTGTGAAACAGCAAAAATTTGCCAAATGTATTGAAATCAATGGGGTTTTTTTTCTATAACTATAAAGTCTATGGGGTTTTTCATTTTTTATTTTTTGCTACGAAAACTGAAAAATGGAGCCGATCGCTGCTACTGTGCAATTTCCTGGTGCTTTAAAAAGGAAAAAAAATATATATATATAGCAGTTATAAAGTTACCTTTTAGTAGCTCTGCCTTTATTTAATGTTCTTATCACTCCCTCTTTGCCACTTAAAGCTTCTCCCTGTATCAGCAGTATAAACAAAGCTGTCAAATAGATGTGTTTTTTATGCAGTTACTGCATGAAAACAAACCTTTTCCTTAAAGGAACAGTAACATTAAAAAATGAAATTGTTTTAAAGTAATTAATATATCATACACTGTTGCCTTACACTGGTAAAACTGATGTGTTTGCTTCAGAAACTCTGATATAGTTTATATAAACAAGTTGCTTTGTAGCCATGAGGGCAGCCATTCAGTTTAAAAAAGGAGAAAAGGCACAGGTAACATAGTAGATAACAGAAAATTTCCGATTGTATTCTATAGAGTTTATCTATTATCTGCTATATAAAGCTGAGCCTTTTCTTTTTCAGGTTGAAATGGCTGCCCCCATGGCTACACAGCAGCTTTTTTTTTTATAGTAAACACAACATTTTTACCAGTGTAGGGCATCAGTATATTATACAGTATACTGTTCCTTTAAGGTATCTTAATGGTTACAATACTTAAAAAACAAAAACAAATTCAGGAGTTTTCACATTTTTTTTAGAAAACTGTCAAATACATTTTTTTTCACTTGCCTTCAACTAACAATGAATGCTTCTCTGAGCAACTGACTCTTTAGGAATGAGAAAGATTTGACTATCATAACCTAATTGTCTGAACAGGTCTATCAGCAGTATCTCATGGAGGATGCAAGACATAGAGTGAAAAATCATGAACGAGGCATATCCTCATAATAAAATTATAGTCATTGGCAACAGTGTTGGACTGGGATGTCATGGGACCACCAGAAAATCTTAGACTATGGGCCCATTCTCCAAGTTAATTTTCTTCCACTTCTCACTCAACCTTTTTATTTTCTTAGTACTTTTATTTACATGATTTACCCTATTTTCCATCTATTTGGCCCCTTTGTTTTCATACAGAATTGGGGAATGAACATGAAATTGTTGCTCAGAAGCAGTGGGGCCCACTGACACCTGGGAGTTTTCCTTATATTTAAGATTGGAAATTTCCACTAGCCTCTGAGAATTAAAGAATCTCAGTGGATGCCTACAAAAATACAAAATATGTATAATTAACATGAAGGGAACTAGTATAAATATGTAGAAGACCTATTTGGACAAGGATTGCAAAATAAAGATTTAGGAGCTCTGTGCTAGAATCTATTTAAAATAATAAAAGTTTGTTGCTAGAAAAAGTATGAAATGTGAATAATGTTTTCCAATGGAGCAAAAATATTTAGTGGAAGAAAATTAAGGGGCATATTTTACTAAAACTCATATGTTTCAATCAGTTTTATTAAAACAAATATGACCAAACTTCCATCCATGTTTTGGCTTAATTTACTAACAATTTGGATCTAAAATGGTCCTCGTGGGAAAAGTCTAGACAAAATTGTGAAATAATTCAACTCTTTTGAATTGTCCCCTGAAAAATTCAAATTATTCCGATTTTCAGCCAAAAAATTCGAATTTAGAAGATTATCGAACGAAAACCAGCTTTAAAAGCCCGAAACTTTCGACAATCATGAAGGCAAACAAAATGTTCCGATTTTTAAAGGGACCATCTGCCATTGACTGTTACATGACTTTGACAGGTTTTAGTCTAAGAATTTTGGATTCAAATTTTTAGCAGCTTTGGAGTAGTGCTACAATGTGCAATGCTTGTGTCAGATGTTAAACCAGGTTAAACCAACATCAGGGATACTTGCTTGTTTATGAAAAATCGTACCTGTCTCCAGGGGCTGCTCTTGCTCTCCAATTGTGTATAAAGGGAACTGGAAATAAATAAATAGAGATAAATAGTAACAGCTCTGCTTTAATTACTGGCATTGTTCTGTGTTTCTTTATGACTCAGGAAATAATCCTTTTCCTGCTCAGAGAATAAGGACATTTCAAATAAATAGAGAATGAAGCAGTTTCATCGTGTGCACTATGTCCTAGATTCCTTGTGAGAGAGAAACTCACAAACACCAAGCACAGGTTTCAGTCTTATTGTAAGTGAAACCTCTTTTGTTGGGAAGGGACAATGTTATCACTGCTGAACTCTCTGGAAGTAAAGAAGTGCAGACAGCAAGGACCAGCTTAGACAGGGGTTCATTCATAAATAAATGATAGTTTAAGCGCAGTTTACACATGGGCACTTTGATGCGGTTCGCGCTGGACCGCGTACAATGACACTTCTGCGAATGATGCTGGAGAAGTGGAACTGCCACCTGTAGTTATGCCGGTAAGAAGGTACTTAAACAGGAAATCCACGACTGGAATTCATTTATGCCCCTGAGGAAGCTGTTGACGCAGTGAAACGTGTAGGGCAAAGTGGCATAGGTGGACAATGGTGAGAGTAGCTCCTATCGCTCCCAACGTAGACAGGCAGACTGCCCATATGGGAATGGAATGGAGGGGGGCAGCCCACTGTGGCTTGTAACTGGCCGACTGTAAAAGGCTTTTCTATTATTGACTATACTAACAAGGTCTCACCTACGGTCCACCTATCTCAGTTTTTAGTTACATGTTTTTTATGGACACGGTCCAGCACTCCGCACTTAAACGCAGTGGGTCTGTTTTTTTGGTTGCAATTTGTGAAACTATTCACGGTTGGCGCGTCACATATTTTTAATAATAATTTAATTAAAAGTACATTTTTAATGATGTATGCTTGGTCAGCCCTTGACGATATCACAGAGGCAGGTGTTCTGAACTGGGTTGGTGGGGGTGGGGCTATTATGCTCAGATCTACTGGGTGTTTTGTCCTAACTCCAAATGTTTCTATTTGAATTGACATTTTGTATACAACCTTGCAGATTATACCTAGCTTAACACATTGTATCCACTTGGATGCTTATCTCTATATTTTGTGATAAATAAATGTTACTGGTACCAATGATGTACTTGAATGTGGGCCAGTCTACCCAGCATGCCTGCTTATTGTGAAACGAACCATTTACTTTTTTCCCCCTAATAGTTTAATTTAAATGGTCAGTTGGTGAATTGTGGTAAATCAATATATAGGTATCCAGAATCCGGGCCGGAACAAGGGGTAGTCAGAGTAGGCAGCCGCCTAGGGCACAATCATTGGGGGGTGCAATTTATTTTTACACATTGGTATGTTTTGTCCTTTAATAACATTAGTATCCTTCATAAAACTGCCTGCCCCAACCCGGTCTCAATTTTGTGTTGGCCTGTTAATTTTTAAGGCGCTCCCCCCTCTAAACCTGCACTTGGAGCCTTCGATAACACGCAGCTGCACATGCGCCGTAGGTCCGGCGCTTCCATATACGTTGGACGTCATTTGGGCAGCAGAGTGAACCTGTGCGCTGGATTACATTGCGGCTCGCACTGAAGACTCAGAAGACCTGCTGGCACAGGTACAGATAAGGGCCTTGGTAGGGGGCAATGGCTGCTGGCACAGATGGGGGCAATCTTGAGGGTAATATTTATGGCTAATGGGCAAAGGCTGCTGGCACAGGTATAGTTGGGGGGCTTGGGCCTTGAGGGCAATCTTGGGGGCAATGTTGATGGCTAATGGGCAATGGTAGCTGGCACAGGTACAGATGGGGGGTTTGGGCCCCTTTTGGGCAATATTTATGGCTAATGGACAATGGCAGCTTGTACAAGTACGGATTGGGGCAATATTGATGGCTAATGGGCAATGGCTGCTGGCTCAGGTACAGATGGAGGGCTTGGACCTTGGGGGCAATATTGATCGCTAATGGGCAATGGCTGCTGGCACATGTACAGATGGGGGTTTGGGCCACTTCAGGGCAATATTTATGGCTAATGGGTAATGGCTGCTGGCACAAGTAAGGATGGGGGCTTGGGCCTTGGGGCAATATTGATGGCTAATGGGCAATGGCTGCTGGCACAGGTAGAGATGGGGGCTTGGGGGCAATATTTATGGCTAATGGGCAATGGCTGCTGGCACAGGTACAGATGGGGGCTTGGGGGCAATATTTATGGCTAATGGGCAATGGCTGCTGGCACAGCTACAGATGGAGGGCTTGGGCCTTGGTGCAATCTTGGGGGCAATATTGATGTCTAATTGGCAATGGCTGCTGGCACAGGTACAGATGGGGACAATATTTATGGCTTGTTGTGGATATGTTAAAATGTGATATGTATGTTAAGCTTTCTTTATTAAAAAAAAAAAACGGTAATGCTAAGGTGGGAAATGGTAATGCAGGATGGGGGGGCGCTGATTGAAGCTCTTGCCTAGGGTGCCAAACTACCTTGGCCCGGTCCTGTCCAGAATGCTTGGGACCTGGGTTTTTCTGGATAAGAGGTCTTTCCTTAATTTGGATCTCCATACGTTTAGGGGATTACTTATCAAAATCTGAATGGTAAAAACTCGAAACTCGAAAAATCTGATTATTTGTGGTAAAAAAAAATCTAAAATATTTAGAGACCTATTATACCTCGGGCTGCAAAAAAATACTCCATCTTCAACCGGTCTAGGTCCTCTAGAAGTCAATGGCAGAGGTCCTATGTGCAATTTGAGGATATTATTGTCTGAGGTGGGTATCATACGAACAATATAGAAATTCTCCACCGATTTCACAAAAAAATGAATTTGAATCTTTGTTCCAAAATGGAAAGAATTGTAAGATAAATTCAGGAATACATGATCAACATGAAAAGTTGGGAAAATCAAGGTGCAACAAAGCAACATACAGTACATGAAGCTACATAACAAAACTTGGCCCTTGTAATGCATCATTAGGCTTTCCTTCTATAAAAGAAATGAAATGATCCGCGCACACGGGGGAGCTCTATCCATTTCCCATAAGAAAACTGTGTCCTGCCCATATCCTATACTCCAGCTTTTAGCTTTGCTGTATGGGGTGAGCGACTGCCTAAAAAGGTCCCAGTGGATTGAAACCCAAAATAGCATTAATATGTGTGACATTTTGCACTTATGTTCAAACATTAATGTCAAAGATTCATTTCAATGTGTTTGTGGTACCATTAGAAAATATCTACAATGATTTATGTTTATGCCTTTGTTCTTTCAATGTGCATACAAATAGTGTGTGAATGATTATGTTCACATCTGTTTTTTAATGTTTTAACTGGATTTTATCAGTTTGTGTACATAACAAAGAAACATGGGGGGGGATAGAGCTTGTAAATAATGTATATATTTCTCTCCTGTGTTCATCCTGAATGGACAAAAACATTGGCAAAAAATGTATTACAGGAGCTTGTGTTTAATTATGATTTCTGTGTTAATTGCACAGGTTATGGATATAAATTGTGTTTGTCATTCAACTGCTATTGTATTGAGAATAAATAACAGCGCACTAACACATGGAAAAAGGCAATCAAACAAGATAAGTGACTGCACACCCGCAAACAAACCCAGATGAAGGTTACCCCCAGTGCAAATAATGGCCTGATCTCACATTGCAGTGTTTTAGTTGGGCCATGGTGTATATAGTTGCCTATGTAGCATCCGCAAGGCTTCAGATAAACTATTCAGCCATAGTTTAAAGAATGTCCAGGATAGCAATTTCTAAGGGCTCTCCCTAATTATATCCTTTACTTTCAGGGTCAGTGTCAGACTGGGGTACCTGGAGCCCATCAGAGAACCTCACCCCAGGGGCTGCCAAACTAGTGCACCTGCTGCTGCATCCACTGACCCCCACCCACCCTGCTATAAACTCATTTCTCAACAATATTTTTTCTCAACCAAATATTGGGCCTAAGGGGTAAGATTGAAGCTTGGGGGCCCAAAAATATGTGATATATGCAAGTACAATTGCTGCAGAAAATAATTTATAAGTTCATTAACCCTAGACCTGCTATTAAGATTATTGCAGAAATACATAATTAACCAGAGGAGTATTAACCAGAGACACGTCAATAGAAATCACTGCAGCAAATAAAATTTACCCCCCAATTAGATCTGTAAGGTCACGGCAGAAAATTGATTAGAACACATTGACCCCAGACATGCTAGTGAGATTACTTTCGATGGAAATCATTACTTTTAGTAATGTAGAATGCCACAAACCTTTCTTCTTTATGCTCCCATGCTATTTGCCCCATTCTGCCTTTTCTAAAGTTGAAAGTTTTGCCCTCATAAAAATTAAAGATAAAAAATGGACATAAAAATCATTTCAAAACAGGAGGGAATGAAAGGGAAAATAAAGGGGCAACCCCCCCCCCCCTGTAATGGTCTCTATTCTCCCATTGTTTCAGTCTCACAGATGCCCAATTGTTCCAGGCAGACAGTGCCAGTCAGAGACTGTCTGCTCTTCTGCACCCCTATTGCTCCTTAGATCCTTATTACTTCACCGCATCACTACTGAAAGTTTTGCTTGCATAAAAATGAAAGATGTTCGTGCATTCCACTGTGGGACAAACTGCCATCTTCAATTTAAATGCCCTTCAGGGGCGGGCACAGCATGGTTGTCATATAGGTAGATAGATATTGTTACCGTATGTAGGGAATCCGTGCAAAATCATTGCACTTATCCCTGTAAGGGCAGAAGCCCAGATCCCGTGTCTGTGTGCTGTAAGCTGTTATCTAGCAACCAGCTATTCAGTGATCTCAGTGCAACAGGAAGTTACACAGCAGCTAGTGAGTGGCTGGCAGGATGAGGAAGTCACAGAGACTGGCAAAAGAAGAAAGCCTGGCATAGAGAGCCGCATGGTCGACACAGAAACAGACCAGAGAGCTGCTGGTGGGCCCAGAAAGATGAGAGGCTGCACCAAAAGCATTCATTTGGATCGGGCTTGCACAGGGAAGCCAGATACTGTGCCCAGAAAGTCAGAGAGTGTGAAAGGAATACAGACTGGAGGAACAACCAGCAGAAGATTCCTATCTGAGCAGCCAAAGGGGCTGGTAGTCACACTGTATGCTGGAGTCGCCTGAAGAGCACTCTAAAGTAAAGTATCCAAAGAGGATTTGTGAGTATCCTGTTTAAAGGGACAGTACCCTAAAGAGCGCTGAAGATAAACAGACTTATTAGACAGTTTATTAAAGGACTTTGCCTTTTTAGTTAGCTAGACAGCTTTGCGCTAGCAAGTTAGTTAGTGAGGCCCTATTGCCACCAGTTAGGAGTGCTGCCTGTATTAGGTGCCCATTTATTTTAGATAAAGTTATTTAAGTTAACCAATACTGTGTGTGTGTGTTATTACTGTATTCCTAGTGGGGCCACCCGTAGGTGCATTCCCGGATCCCACTAGGTGGAGGCACTGCGCTAGTAAGTACCAGGTACCCAGTCTCTCCCCATACCATTGCGGAGTGGCTCAGGTTTGTCCCGTGACATCAGGTAAGCGACACACGTGGAGTGTAACACTGACAAAGGGATGTCGAAAGGGTTACATGTATATATATAGTTTCAGTGGGTGTGTATAAGCATGTGTGCTGAGTTTCATTTGGAGGGGTTGAACTTGATGGTCTTTTTTCAACGCAACTTGTCTATGTAACTATGTCAGGTCTCGTGGGACCCAGTAGTAAAATGGATGGGTGAATGGATGGGCCAGTGAAGATATAGGTCATAGAATATCAAGGTGATATCTGAAGGTGATAGTAGTGCAGAATTTCTATGCCAATCAATACACTCATTAGGTTAGTGCACACAACACACACATTACTTACCGGCTGCAGGTTTTTAAGTCTGACAATTAAAAATTGTCCTGATCACAGAGTGTTACCTTACAATCCAGTAGAGGGTATCATAAATGCAGTGTGCTTGATTTGGTCAGTCAAAGGAGACTGTGCAGTGGATAGTGCAAATATATAATTGCAATTTTTATATTATTATAGCATCAGATCCATGTTGTGAAGTTCAATACCCTGTTCTTCATCTGTGACTAGTTGTGTAAATGTTCCAAATAGATGATATGGTTGTTTTATGCAAAGTGTCCTGTTTTTTATACTTTGTACTGAATCTTGAACCCTGAAAAATACAAAGAAAGTCGCGTGATCCCGATTGGATAAAGCCTACTGTAATGGATAAGGAGGCATGAAGAATACACGCTGGCCTACCTATACAGCATCACAGTATAAAGCATAAAGTCATGATATGAAACCTGAAGGATCTATAAAAGCCTGTTTTTATGTCTAAGTGAGGAAACTAAAAAAGCTTTAACATGTTTTCCATCAAAGGTGTGACAGAGAGAGGTGCTTTTCCAGGGGTCCTTATTATAGCAGATTTTGCGTGTGTATTTCAAGTGGAAACAAAGCCCAGAGAGAGGAGGATGCTGCTATGTCTGGAGCTGTGTCTGGAGTCAGCCAGTTTGAGCCGGCAACAGCTCCTGCTACAGGGAAGAATAGAGGTGGGATGGAGGTGAGGGACAAGAGGAGAACAGCAGCAGCTACTGGAAATAGAATGGATTCCCTAGAAATAACCAGCTCAGACGTTGCACAATCTGCAGCACTTCACAGCTCTGTTGGAATAAGAAAAAACAAGAAACAATCCTGGGGTTGTTTACAGTACACCTGCAAGTTTGTATATGATTTAGTTAAAGGTGTGGCAATGGAATTTGAAGACTATTATACAGTGATATTCGGATTCTGAATACATGGTTGAAATGCTCTCAATGCATCTTAGCCTGGGCAGAATACAAGATTCCATGGCTGGTCCTGGTGACATTTTAGAAGCACTTCATTTTTTAACCTACAGTGCACCTTTTTCCCATAATTCCAGTATGAATTGCACCCAAGGTGCAGTGCACAGTATAGGGGCCCATTTACTTAGCTCGAGTGAAGGAATAGAATGAAAAAAATTTTGGCTACTTCGACCATCGAATTGGCTACTTAGATCTTCAACTACGACTTCGAATCGAACGATTCGAACTTTAAATCGTTCGACTATTCGACCATTCGATAGTCGAAGTACTGTCTCTTTAAAAAAAACTTCGACCCCCTACTTCGCCACCTAAAACCTACAGAAGTGCAATGTTAGCCCATAGGGAAGGTCCCCATAGGCTTTCTAATGTTTTTTAGGTCAAGAAAAATCGTTCGACCGATGGATTAAAATCCTTCGAATCTAACAATATTCGAAGTCGAAGGATTTACATTCGGCAGTCGAATATCGAGGGTTAATTAACCCTCGATATTCGACCCTATGTAAATCTGCCCTTTAGAGTTGGGACTGTGTCACTTCCTGGGTTTTGATAACAGTATTAAAGGGGTGGTTCACCTTTAAGTTAACTTTTAGAATGTTATAGAATGGGGGGGGGGTCACTGACCCCATCTAAAAAACAAATGCGCTGTAAGGCTTCAAATGTATTGCTATGGCTACTTTTTATTACTCCTCATTCTTTTCAGCCCCTTTTCAGCTTTTTTTTAAAGGGGAGCAGCACTCAGTCCTGGCCCTTTTATGTTAGCAGCTACAGAAATATATTTATAACAATAAATCTTTAGTCTGCCTCCCCCAGTATTTTCCCCTGCTGCAGCTGCACTAAACCAGACATGCAATTCTATGCGCACCTTGATTTGCATATATTTCAATTATTCCATTTGCACAGATCTGGCGCAGATCAAATTAAATAAATCAGTTTAGAGCACGACCGTCACTGTCAGTCTGCCTTGTTAATCTCTCTTCACTGAGTACATTAAACAAGCTTTTTTTTTAGCATGTGTTTATGAATAAGGTTTTGCCTATGCACTTTTTGTCTTTTTTAAATAAAAATATCTATGGATTTTATTATTTCTTGCAATAAACAAGAAATGAAGCCACTTTCACTTAACCTCTTACTGCCGCTTTCTGGTTGTGTCGAGCAGAGGGAAAGCTGGTAAAACAAATTACCAGTCCAAAGATAAGCCCTCAGTATATTGAGCTGTTCCTTATCTTGGAGCCTAACAAAGGCTGCAGCCTAGGATTTGTTTATAAAGGACTCCTGATCTGCCTTTATCCTGTGTATAGGAGGGAACCATGTTTAGTTTTATTAAAGTAATTTATTAAAGTAATAGCCAGACTAAATTTTCAGCCCTATTTATTGTGCTTATTTTAACAATAGGTGTATACTTTAGAGCGAAGACACACAGAGCTACTAGTAGCAGCTACTTGTCCCAGCTACAAAACGCCAGAGAATACCCTGCCATAGACAGTACTGAGAATTGCCTCTGCTAAAACACACAGAGACAATTATCAGTAAATTATCAGCATTGTCTACTTTTGTAGCTGCTACTAGTAGCTCCGTGTCTTCACAATGGAAAGCTTGTGCATTGCTGCAGATGATTTTCATTTTAGCCGGCTGAGGGCAGGGGGAAGGCAGTTGGGGGAGATTGTCGCCCCGAAGAAGAGGAGATTTGTCGATAGGGCGACTAATCTCCCCGAATCTGCTTGTGTCACCTGATCCTAAAGGGGTTTATTATTTTATTTCTGATTGGGTCCTCTCCTATTCATATTCCAGTCTCTTATTCAGATCAGTGCATGGTTGCTAGGGGAATACAGACCCTAGCCACCATAGTTCAGAAACTGCAAACTGGAGAGCTGCTGAATAAAAAGCTAAATAACTAAAAAAAAAAGAAAACTAATTGCAAATTGTCTCCGAATATCAGTCTCTCTACATCATATAGTTATCTCAAAGGCGAACAACTGCTTTGAAGGAACAAAGTAATTAAAAAATGTACAAAAATATAATCTGAATTCACATAACCCTTATTTATATCATGTACATGTATTTTTTTTTTTTAAAGCAAAACTCCTCCTTGACCTTGCTGTCAGCTCTGGTGTCTGCAGATCTTCATTTCTTTAACAACACCTCAACAGGACTATTGCAGCCTTCCTAGAACTTTTCCACCAAGTCAGCACATGCTTATCATAATTATCAGATGGCACCCAGGCTTCACCTTTTAACAGTTTACATGCCATAGATTCAGTATACAATCTACATTACGGACACTTAAAGTTATCTGCAAATATCCTTTTTTTCTATAATCATAAACTAGTACCTTGTACTTATTGGTTACAGACCTGCATGAGTCCATATTGGTGGCAATACAATCCTATTAGGGTTATTTAATGTTTTAATGATTTTAGCAGACTTATGGTATGGTGATCCAAATCACAGAAAGACCCCTTATCCAGAAAACCTCAGGTTCAAAGCAATGCGGATAATAGATCCTATACTTGTAGTATAAAATATGGAGTCAGGATCTAGTTTGTATAATGAATCATTATGTATGCCTGATTTCTGTCTGTTGCTGTTTTTGTGTTTGGATATGTTCCCACATATATTACTGTCTAACAAGGTTTGCCTGAATCTAACTTTGGATATATTCCATCAGACAACTGACAAGCAACGATTTTGTGGCAAGGTACAATTCATTATTGCATTTTGTTTTGTAATAAAACTCAGTAACAGCCTAATTGCGCCCTTGATTTATGTGCTTGTTGGCATCATCCAATACCCGGTAGGCTATTTTACTCCACAACAACGTGGTGAAATTGGGTGAGAGGTTAGAGAAGGTATTTCTATCAGAGAACCATGAACCTTTCCAAGAATGGCTGCCTTTTTTTAGATGGCATTGAAAACTGATATTCAGTGTCATCTTACTTTTGCACTCTGATTTTTATAGAGGCTAAAACTGGTATTCTGGGAGGCCTATCAATCAAGCCAAAACTATTTTAGTATTTTTAGTGTATACTAGTGTGTTGGGTGCCTCGAGCCCAGTTGGAGGATTACTACACATTGTGCATTTGTTCCATTCATCCTGCTAAAGGATTTGTTTTAGTAATAAATACAGCAGCATGGCATATGTTGCAGTATATTAGTAGGGAAGGGGCGTATTTTTTGCCTCGTTTCGCTGAAAAAAATGACGCCCATAGACTTGTATGGCGGCATGCGTCAAAAAAACAATTTCGCAGCGTGACAACATTTTTTTGATGCCCATAGACTTTAATGGGCGTCTGCAACATTTTGCCGGCGGCGAATTTTTGATGAAACGGGTCAAATTCGCCCATCCCTATATATTAAGCTTAGAGTCTCCCACCGAAGACAGAAAACCACCAGTGGAGAATTGCCACTGACAGCATCCCACAGCTTCCCCTGACTTCAGTCCCCTCCAATTTGTGCCTGTATGTTGTACACCCTCTTAGATTGTAAGCTCTACAGGGCAGGGACCTCCTTAAGGTGGCCATAAATGTAGAGATCTGCTCATTTGGCAATTTCGCCAAACAAGTGGATCTCTCCCCAATATGCCCACATTGAGGTAGGCGATATCGGGCGATACCTAGGGCACAATGATCGGATCATAATGGACCCAATACTGGCGGTTGGATCACAGGACCACATCAACGCACAGGGATTTTTTCAGACAGCCCCACAGCCCGTGTAGGGCCAGCTTTACCGTCTCTCTTACCACATGGCACATATGCTCTGTGTCTTTATATAAACTCTGTGTACTTTGTGTATATTTATTGTATTTATAATGTGACTTATCCTCCCTGTGTGTATATTGTGCAGTGCTGTGGGTTAAACATGCATACATTAATTCGGAACTACACTACACCAAAGTGGTGGTGTGATCACTTTTTTGCCCAGAAATGCCCACCAATGCAAGGCTGCCCACCAGCTATGAAGCGTTTCAGGCACAGTGCAGGTAGAAGAACTAAAATAAAAGTGTTTTTATGGGGGTGGTAAATGTTGAGGAATACTGTGAATCCGTTATCTTGCTTTGTGGTTATCACCCTAAATGAACTTTTAAGACTGTTTCATTTTACATGCATGCCCCTTGCACAAATACATTAACAGAGCAATTAACGTTGCTTAATGAAGTGCAATGCATACAAACACTTCATGAATAAATACAAACTGGAGTGGCTTGTTATTCATCCCAAACATAACGGCTACCTGATAATTCTGGATAAACAAAGAGGCTGCTTTTTAGCTAAAGAAAGGGAGAGAATAAATACAGTGTTGCAATAAAGCCTGCTATAAATACAGGAGCATACATGTACTGTAGTGTATACAATATATATAGTGGCCCTTAAACACAGGGAAAGCACTTGAGGGATATATATATATATATATATATATATATCCCTCAAGTGCTTTCCCTGTGTTTAAGGGCCACTATATATATTGTATACACTACAGTACATGTATGCTCCTGTATTTATAGCAGGCTTTATTGCAACACTGTATATATATATATATATATAGTCTAATATTTGCCCCATTTCAGTAACCCATAGCTCTGTCCATGAATTTAAATAGCTGAAAAAGCTGGCCATACATGTATACATGTTTGTTTTGGCAAGGTTCATTCACCAATATGCCCATATTGAGCTGGACGATATCGAGCTGATCCAATCATTTGGCCCTCAGACTGATAAGACCACAATGCTTGGAATGCAGTCCATTGGGGTGAGAACACATCAACAAGCCAAGTCTTTGCCCTGAAGAAATTTTTAAACCTGTCCGATTGATATCTGCAATAAATTGCTTAGACATGCCCATCAGCAGCTCATTGGCCCGTGTATGGCCACCTTTACAATCAATAGCCATTCAAATCAATAGCAGACTTTACAGGTGGTAGGGTTTCTCCACTAGCAGATAAAATGCTACATGTTACCATTAGACTAATGGAAAAAAGGGACGAACTGTCCATAGATATATCTAGGTACACAGGCAGGGTCAGAAATGATAACTATGAAAGTCTATTAAGAATTAATTCAATAGATTTGCCACCAGCCTGGCAAGCTATATATTGCCCCCGTGTGCCATAGCACTCAATTGGGAAATGCTATTGTTTTTTGACTACTGTGATTGTTATCCATGGGTGCAGTGGGAGAGAGCAGCCAGATTACAGACCAGAATGATGCATAATCCAATTAAAAGGATATTTCCTGCCCTTAGTTACATTAAAGTCAAGGAGTAAGTCTGAAGCTAAATTATTTCCATGAAGCAGAAGGAAAGCTGCTGAGAAATAGACAAGGGTATAGAGCCCACAGTCACAGCTCTGAATGCCTCCTGAGTCACTGCTCCTTGTACTAACACAGCATGGGAACATTCAGTGCTTTTGTTCTGTGCTTCTGCTGAATAATTAGCAAGTGCTGACAAATGCTTAGCACATACATTGTAATTCTAAACTGACCACTACTTCCTCTTTCACGTATCTGACATTTAGATATAAAATGGCCAATTCGCTGTCTGATAATGATCCTGTACTGGAACACTATCAACGGGAAGTATCGGGAAGTGTGGGTTTGTACAAATAAAAAACTTATGCCAAATGTAACAATCACATGCCTTTAACACAGTAATACAGTGTTTGTTGCAGTGTTATACACAGGGGTGCTGCAGCTATACAAAAGTAAAGTATAATGTTTCTGAAAGTAATGGTGTATTTATTAGAATAATAAAAAAAAAATGGTCTCATGGTGACCAAATACCTAAATAGATATAGCCTATTTTGGACAGCCAAGGTCATCTCACATAGACTCCATTTTACCTGAATAATCCAAATTTTTAAAAATAATTTCCTTTTTCTCTCTAATAATAAAACAGTGGCTTGTACTTGATCCAAACTTACATAAAATCAATCCTTATTGGAAGCAAAACCAGCTTTTTGGGTTTATTTAATATTTACATGAATTTCTAGACAGGCCCAGATTTGTGGCGAGGCCACAAAGGGCCGGGCCTAGGTCGACAAAAAACTAGGGGCGGCATGCTGCCCAGCGGCTTCATGGGGAGCTGGGCGTCACCAGTTTGCAGGCACTTGTGTGCGTACGCTCACGGGGGTAGTGCGGGCGGGCACTAGGACCACACGGCCCAGTGATTGGACCGCGCGGCCTAGGGTTGCCCGCCAAAGAAATCTGGCCCTGATTCTAGACTAGAAGACTTAGAGGCACATTTATCAATGGTCAAATATCGAATTCATGTGAGTTTTTTTAAAACTCCCATAAACTTCCAAAAATTCGAAATTCGACCAATCAAAAAATTTATTAATAAAATAGAATTTTCTCGGACGTATTGAATCGATCCAAAAACAAATTTTATTCAATTAGAAAAACTCAATTTGAATTAAATAAACTCGATTTGAGTTTTTTCTCCGTAAAAAAAAACTTGAATGTCAGGAAGGCTGATCATTGATCCCTGGACCTCTCCAGTTGACTTATACAGTAATTCGCAGGAAAAACTGCCCAATAAAGTATGAAGTTCCAAATTACAGAAAGATCCGTTATCTGGAAAACCCCAGCTCCCAAGCATTCTGGATAATAGGTCCCACACATGTATTTTCCACAGGACTGATAGTGAAAATTATAGCAACAGCATGTTTGTTATGACTTTATGGTGACAAAAGACAGGGAAGAATGCTTTTGGATGGTGCGTCTTGGAGCAAATATGAGAATGCAACAGGGTCAACATGAACATGCTCGAGGGTGCGTAGGGTTTTAGCTACTGCTACTTGGGACTTTGTTCAATAATACTAATATGTATTATTATTGTTATTATTATTCATGACTCCAACAGCGCTGTCTAACTGGTGGCCCGTGGGCCGTCCCCTTCTGTGGCCCCCCACCTACCTGCTATGTTTTCTTACCATATGTAAACTTCAAAATGTATCACTACAGAGATTAACTAGCCCCTGCAATGTTTAAACCTCAAATTCAGACTAATCCCCTGCATTGTTCACACTTGTGACACCTCTATTGTTCACATCCTAAAGTCCTGTACTGTTCATACCTGAGACCCAGACTGAAACTGCCCACATTGTTCATCTGTTCACACCTTATTCAAAATGCTAATGAAGCACCAGCACTGTGTCACTGTATGTAGTACATATTCAGGGGCGATACTGCCCAATTTGCCGCCGGCATTAATTTTTGCCGCCCCCCCCCGCCTCTCACCTTCACGGCCGGATGGGTCCACGTCGCTAGTGCAGAGAGCACAATTGCGGGTTGAAAACCGGAAATTCGGCTCTTAGTTACCAGGAGTGGCATTTTTGCCACCTCTGGCAACCAGGGGGGCGCTGCCACCTGAGATGAGTGCCTCAACTCACCTCATTGGCAGAGCGCCCCTGTACATATTAGAATCATAGGTTTCCCTGTCTCCTGCTCTGTTCTGCTTTCCCTCCCTGTGTGTTCCTTTCTCTGCTTACTCAGTGCTGCTTGTGTGTGACATTCTCTGCTTGCCCAGTGCTGCTTGTGTGTGCCATTCTCTGCTTGCCCAGTGATGCTTGTGTGTGCCATTCTCTGCTTGCCCAGTGCTGCTTACAGGCTCGGACTGGCAATCTGTGGGTTCTGGCAAATGCCAGAGGGGCTGCTATAAGGTGCCATAGAAAGTCAGTATTTAGTGGGCTGGTGGGGGCTGTTTGGACCTCTGTGTGTGCTGATTGGGCCTCTGTGTATCTGAAATGCATGGGCCTATTTTAATTCTCAGTCCGGACCTGGCTGCTTTTGTGTGCGCCATTCTCTGCTTGCCCAGTGCTGCTTGTGTGTGCCATTCTCTGCTTGGCCTATGCTACCTGTGGGATGCAAGCCTGTTAGGGGTTTATTCTTGGGGTTTGTTAGCATTTGGAAATTGTTGTTAGGGGCCCCTAAGGTGTTTAATCATGTGTTGGGGGCTGTTGTATTATCCACAGGGGAGGATGAGGCATATGGATTTAAGGGTATGTTTTAACATGACTTAAATTTTTCACATATGAGTGATGAGGGATTTACCTGCAGTGAGCACCAACCATTTGGTTTTTTGGTGTGCTACCACCGTTTATGTGGATATGATCTTAAAAGTTCTTGTGGTAATATGGGTGTGGTTTACAGTGGGTGTGGTTTAAAAGGGGGAGTGGCCAACACTGACTTCCATTATCGGCCCTCCACCACATAGGCCGGTAAAATATTGGCCCTCGGTACCACAGAAGTTGGACAGCACCAGAAACATTGTTAAACTAGAGTCTGTAGACGGTATTTATTTTAATACCAATATGGAAACAAATTATGTGCCCTATGTGGTCAAACCCATGCACATATGGAGACGTATTATTCAGTCCTTCTCATTGGTTTGCAATTAGAAGCTGGTCATGTGCTGGTAATAGCAAATTCATGAATAAATGATTTGTTTGAATGGATAATAGACTCTCTTGTGTCACTCAGCTGGTTTAGGTTCCTTATGTCACCACCCCATGTCCTCCTCTCTATCTGTCGATCTAATGAGGCAGGAGTGTTGCAGGCAGAAAATGCGCTGAAAAAAAAGCAGTTGGAACAAGTTCCTAGCTAATCCTTTCTAAAGTTTAAATTGCTCCAAGTCAGTAACCACTGTAATATACTTGCACTGTGGAGCTGAGGCAGAAGTAGGTGGAACCCACACATATAAAGTTTTTTGCAGGATCATTTTTACTCACTATTAATAAATGTTTATATTTAAAGTGGACCTGTCACCCAGACATAAAAGCTGTATAATAAAAATCCTATTCAAAGTAAACATGAAATCCAAATTCTTTGTTTTATTAAAGCATTCATAGCTTTTGTAAACGCAATTAAAAATCTTAGCTGTCAATCAACTATTGCCTGGCCCTCCTCTATGTCTTAGGCATAGAGGTAGGGCAGGCAATTACTTTCACTTTCCATTCAGCACTTACTAGTTGTGACTGCTCTCCACACATCCCCCCTGTCTCATTTAATTGTGTAGCCAGTGCATGGGGATGGACATCGGGTCCCCCATTCTGGTGCACAAACAAGATTTTGAGATGATACAAGGCTTGTCTTAATAACAGTGTCCACAAAATGGCTCCTGCCTGCCTTCTATAATCCCGATGCACAACATTTGCTTAATCGTCTCCTTATTCTGTTGCAGATTTAATTTCTTGTTGATGCGTACATTAGTCAGGAGCTCTTGGATGAAAGCTGCTCTGCCTTGGCATCTGTAATGCACTATTTCTCCCAGTTCATCTGAATGTTTATTCAGGTGAGAAATTATATTTCTGTTGGAAGAAGATAAAATGTTTTCGCCAAAAGAAGGAAAAAGTGCATTATAATAGCAAATCTTGTTGAAAATCCTTATAAAGAGAGAGTGAAAAGTGTTGCTGCATGAAACGTATCCAGCTATTGTAAATAATTGTCATGTGTTGATTGTTCTGCAGTATTAATGTAAATTGTCTATATTGAATAAAGTTATATAAAAGAACAATATACATTATATAGAGGGGGAACAGGAAGTGCACTACTCCTAACTGGCAGTGAAACAGGAAGTATGATTGCTTTACTGGCAGACATTAAAGGGGACCCATAACCTCAAAAAATAATCCAAATCCTATTTTATCATGTTAGTCAAGCACAATGAAGTTTAATGACACTGTAAAAATTATTTGAATCTTGTTTTCTTCTGTCTGGGAATTCATAATTATAGCCATTTTGTGGACACTGTTATTAAGACAAGCCTTGCATCATCTTAAAATCTTGTTAGTGAACCAGAACTGGGGACATTTTTAAATGAGTATATAACAGCTATTAATGCTTAAAAAAAAAAAGAATTTGGGTTTCATCTTTACTTTGAAAAAGACATTTATTATATAGCTTTTTATGTCTGGGTGACAGGTCCACTTTAATAAGGGAAATCAGTTCTTGACAAGTATGTGTTACAGCAAAGGGGTTCAGGTAGTGAAGGGAGGTCTTTTGATTTGGAGGTGGCGGTAGCACTAGAGTTCCCCTGCGTCATTAGGCGTTATTCACTGGATTTGGAACAAGAGGCAGGGAGCAGTGCTGAATGTAATGAAGAGCAAAGAGCACGCTTTCAAAATAATTCAGAGTTTTAAAACATATTTACTTTTTCCTCTGTAATTAAAAAACAGACTTTGTACTCAATCTCAGCAAAGATCTAACTAATCTTTATAGGAGGCAAAACAATCTTATTGGGTTTAATTACTGTTTAAATTATGGAAATATACCTTATCCAGAAAACCAAAAAAGTGGTATTTTTCTCACAACTCACTGTGAGGAAATTGCCTGGACCACAACTACACTAACAATTGTAAACTACCCCCTAGGCTTCATGTATAAAGTGTAGGTCAGGGTGCAAAGTGGCCAAAAAGGGTATTTTCTTTTTCATGCTTCCCTAGGTGCTTATATCCTATAGGTGCAGGTGTTCCAGAATAAAGTGCCTAGACCTGCACCTTGAGTTGAGTGCAGTTGTTACTGTACCATGCACTTATCTTTCCAAGATAAGCTATTTAACGCCAACAAGCACACAGCTTGTTGCTTCCTCACAGAGGGAAAAGTTGTGCATGTTTAAAGGAATTGTTCAGTGCAAAAATAAAAACTGGGTAAATAGATTTAAATGCAAAAATAAAATAAAAAATGTTTTCAATTTAGTTAATTAAACAAAAATGTAATGTATTAAGGCTCTAGTGACTGGATGTCTAACATAATAGCCAGAACACTACTTCCTGCTTTACAGCTCTCTTGGTTTCTACTGATTGGTTACCAGGCAGTAACCAATCAGTGACTTGAGGGGAGAACATGGATCATAACTGTTTACTTTTGAATTTGAGCTGCATACTAAGGATCAACTGCAAACTCACTGAACAGTTATGTCCCATGTGGCCCACCTTAAAGTCGCTGACTAACTCAGAGTTAGAGAGCTGAAAAGCAGGAAGTTGTGTTCTGTTCTGTCACACATCCAGTCACTTCAGCCTTTATACATTACATTTTTGGCTAACTAACTATATTAGAAACATTTTTTAGTTTGCACAGTCTTTTACCCAATTTTTATTTTCACACTGAACTGTTCCTTTAACCCCTAACCACCTGTAGATCACAGTATCTACGCATTGTCAAATACCTGATTGGCAGCACCGAGTGTTAAACGTATTAATGGAATGCACTTTATCTACCATATATACTGTACTGATTTCTGCTGTTTTTAATTTGGAAGATAAATGTGATACTGTATGTTTTTAAAAACAAAAATTGATTTTGACTGAATTAGTCACTTTTTCTTGAAATTGTTAATAGGCAATGAAGGACTATTTAAAAATTTTAAGTATTATACTGAGATCTCTGCAGTCCCATAATAAGGGGCAGATTTATCAAAATGTGAGATTAGAACTCACCACAGAAAAACTCACCCACTTTCTATTCATTCCTATGGGATTTTTAGAAGCATGTTTATCAATTGGAGAAAGTTAGAGTTCACCATTTGATAAATACAGTTCTAAAAATCCCATAGGAATGAGCAGAAGGTGGGTGAGTTTTTCTCCACGGATATTCATTGCTATACCTCTTGTCACTTAAAAAAGGACCTGAGCTGTTCTAAAACCTTACTGTAACTATCATCTTAGTTAGCCAATTTCACCTTTACACTACTGGGCAATTACATAAGTAATCGCTTGTTAGGGATCATTTGCTAAGACGTGAGGCAGATGTGCAAGGGCAGTGAGGGGTACAGTGGATACAGGTCACAACAAGGCCCTGACTGAGCCCTATTGTAGCCTGTGTCTACCACTGCTACCTACCTTGCATGTCCATTGTTCCTTGGTTGTGAGCTATGTTGCTGATGGTTATTGGCTTGCTACGCTCATAGGCAGAGACATACATAGATCTTATGACATATCTTCTCCAATCCAGTTAATATAGGGAAATATTAAGATGGCAGTTAAAATATGACCAGTTTACTGTCTGTTTTTTAAAGTTGTTTAAAGGAAAACGTTACCCCCAAAATGATTATTTAAGCAACATATTGTAGTGGCACATTAAAGAATCTCACCAAACTGGTATTTATATTTAAGTAAATCTTGCCCTTTTACATCTCGTGCCTTGAACCAGCATCTTGTGATGGTCTGTGTGCTGCCTCAGAGATCACCTGACCAGAAATACAGAAACTCTTACTGTAACAGGAAAAAGTGTGGAAGCAAAGGAAAGAACTCCAGAACACCAAATGCATTAACCCCTTACCCAATTCCTCAAAAAAACAAGGCAACTGCGCTCAGAATTGCACTTTACTCACTGCGCATAAAGACACAAATGAGCCCTCTAGAATTCTGGCAGTTACAGAACCACAGTTTGGCCTCCCTGCTGTGAAATGTGTTATCCATTCACAGTTATTGTATGCATCTACCTTTTGCAGGCACTTCAAATTCCCCCTTTATGTATCTTATTAAAAACAGGGTTCCCCTATATACATTGTATTACATAGGAATACCGTACACAATAAAACTGAATCAGAGATGGCAATGAATAACTAGACAATAGGAGAACATCAAATGATATGCAATATTGTCAGTTTCTATAACCAAGTTATAGATTTCTGTGTGAAACAACAGTTTGTGGTTGGTTTTATTATTTGTGGTCTTACTTTATTTACTTTACATTTTGTTCTGCACATGTTTAGCTTATCTTTTTTGAACGGCTTTATTCCCCTAGTGGCCAGGCAGCTTTTGGGAAGAAAAATAGAATCTTTAACAGAAAGATTAAAAAAAATGTATATGAAATAGATTCAGGGTTTTTTGTTTGTTAAAAAGTGACCACAGCAATCAGTTTTACACTGTAAACTGGAAAAGCAAGGCAGATTAAAAAAATAAAACAAAACAAAAACATAATAAAGAAGACCAACTGAAAAGTTACTAAAATAAAAGGTCAATCGTTCTAATTTAAACATGAATATGACCTTCAACTAAACTTTACTGTCTGTAAACTCATAAGGTTAATTCAAAAGCACAAACACAGAACAGAAATATCTAACTTTAACAGTATACTGAGTTCTGTCCTCTCTGGCTGCAAAGTGGGCACCAGATATGAAAAAAAAAATTATTGGATTAATATATATATATATATATATATATATATATATATATATATATATATATATATATATATATATATATATATATATATATATATATATACATGCTAAAATAGGTGCTAAACTGCATTAGTAGAGTTACTAATAGCAACCAATCAGCAATTAGTTTTGATCCATCCAGTACAAGTTAGAAAGTGAAAGCAAAGATCTGATTGCTATAGCCAACTGCATTTGTGCAGTTTTGCAAGTATTGCTTACTTGCGCCCCAGGGTATTTTGTGCTCTACTCCTCTCGCTGGATTGATGCTTCCTAACGTTCACATCTGTATGGGCAGGGCAGCAAGGAGGCATTTTGACGGATTGTGTTGATAACGGTTGAGATTACGCAGCTGCATAAAGGTAGAGTCAACAAAATCCCAAAACAATTAAACCAGATTATTTTATGAGAAATGCTTCTCTTGAGTTACGGAAACAATATAATTTCTTAATACAGTTTAATGTAATGTGTGGTCTTTACACATTGACCAAAGTGATTTCTTATGTCTTATTTTTTTTTATTTAGGCAGTGAATTTTTGGTATGTCCCAGTGATGAACGATGAGAATGCTGAAAGATGTCATTTGATATTTTTTAAAGTCGTATGGAGACTTCTTGCTGTTCTGAAACTTTTCAGTCTTAGAAGTATTTCTATCTGACACAAGGTCACCCATTCCGATTAGAAGAAAAGAGGTTCTGCCTAAATATTCGGAAGGGGTTTTTTACAGTGAGAGCTGAGAAGATGTGGAATTCTCTCCCTGAATCAGTTGTACAGGCTGATACATTAGATAGCTTTAAGAAGGGGTTGGATGGCTTTTTAGCAAGTAAGGGAATACATGGTTATGGGAAATAGCTCATAGTCCAAGTTGATCCAGGGACTAGTCCGATTGCCATTTTGGAGTCAGGAAGGAATTTTTCCCCCTCTAAGGCAAATTGGAGAGGCTTCAGATGGGGTTTTTGCCTTCCTCTGGATCAACTGGCAGATAGGTAGTTAATAAAAAAAAAAAAAGGTTGAACTCGATGGACATTTGTCTTTTTTCAACCTTACTTACTATGTAAATCATATTTTGAGATAAAATATTTAACAAAACTCCAGAGCAGGTGTTAGAGCTAACCATTGCTTAGAGATGTAATATTCACCAACAAATGATTTTACATTGTAAGCCACACTAAACATTACCAAAAACACAATTTTAAACATTGCTTGCACTAAAATCATTCACAGATTGTTCGCAATGCGAATAAATGTTCTTAAAAATGTTGCCTTTGCAAACACTTTGCCCCTCACACGACAGTAAGATAGTGATTCCGAATCTAATAGTTTGCCATAGTGCACAGTGTATGTAATGAAACATCTTGAAAATGAAAAAGTTGTTACATTTGCTCCAAAAGTTGACTCCACCTTCAAGCAGTTGTTAAAGGTTTGAATTGTGCAATTGCAATAAAAATACTAATGAAGGAAATTACATGTGACATGCACATTTTATTTACAAATTTGTTCTCTATGCAAATTTTATTACATTTCCCCCAAATATATCAGTGGCTCACACCAACATATTGCTCACTAACACCTTGGATGTTTCTCCCAGTGGCCTTAAAGTAGGTGCTTATTTTTGAATTCCTGGTTTGGAGGCAAGTTTTAGTTGCATAAAAACCAGGGATACTACCAAACAGAGACCAATCACAGTGTAAGGACTTACCCTGGTGGTCTAGTTGCCGGTGGGGACACCCGCCACATGCTTCCTTGCTCCCTGGTGCCGGTTTCTCCTATGGCGCACTTCTGGGTTTTACGTGCCGGCATGATGACGTCATTGCACATTGACTCGAAATTTAAAAGGTATTTAAAGGGATTTTGGATTTTAGTAGTTCCCCGTTATTAGGGCTATCTTGTGTAGTTCCTGGGTGCCTATTCTCTGTGACTCCTGTTTGATTATTACTGGTATTGACCCGTGCCTGCCTGCTGACTATTCTGAACTCTCCAATCTGACCCTTGCCTGCCTGCTGACTATTCTACACTCTCCAATCCTGATCCTAGCCTGTCTGAGCATTCATTGTACTCTGCCTGTACCGAACCGGCCTGTCTGGCTATTCTTGTACGCTGTTTGTGCTGGCCCAGTCTGCCTGACCATACTTTTCCTTCTGGCCCTTCTTCTGAGCTGTGTTGCCTTCCATCCTATCTCCTTGGTAAAACGATTGTGCCCCTTTGCTCACCCAGAACCCTTTGCTTGGCTCCTCTCTAATTATGACCCGGTGGCATCCAATTAGCGGAGGACTCCTCCCGAAGTGAAAGGCGACTTTTAAAGGCAGAAGCAAGAGCTGAGACCAGGGACCCTAGCACTGGTTAGGGTGCCGAACGTGACACTTATTGGCACCCAGGTTCAGACTGGCCCAGCAGGAAACCGAGAAAATACCCAGTGGGCCCGGGCTCTTTCCAGCCCCGCCAGCCCGGTCTGGCTCCTGGGTTACCTCCCTCCCTGACCCCAGCCGCGACATGCAGGAAAAGGTACGCAAACAGGCGCGGGCAGGGTGCCGTTTGCAGCAGGGATGGGGTGACTGGTGCGTTGAGAGGGGGCTTTGCGGCTGGGGGGGGGCTGAGGCTGCAGGTCTGGTGAGCCCTGAGCCCCCCAGTCTGACGCTGTTGGCACCCCATAAGAATTTTTCATGCTTGTGTTGCTCTCCAAATCTTTTTTTACATATAAATGTGACACATGGGTAAATACAAGTTTGGGTTCCCCTTTTCTAATGCATCTTGTTGTTTCTGCACCGCTGAACAGGGAACAAATAATATTTGTGTAGTACAGGATATATGGGACCGTCTTGCACCTACTGTAAATTTCAAATAAAGTTGAATCCATTGCATTCTTGGTTGATATAATATCTCACGTAGCTTAGCAAGGAACCCCTTTCCAAAAATATACCCACTGGACATGTTTTCAGCTCTATGTGGTATGGTACAGGGCAGCCAGTTATGCTTTGAATTATCTAAATGGCTCTTCTGTAAATCTCAGGTTTTTTTTTCAATTTCACCTTGCAGTATAAATTGTCAGTCTTTGATCAACTTTTCATATTGTCCATGTCACGAATGGCACCCTAAATCCAGAACCCAAGCTAAGCTCCCTGGTCTAGGCTCTCACTTCTGCCCTCAGCTAATTGGATGCCGCCAGGTCTTTTTTGAGAGAGGAGCAAAGATAATGATTCTGGACGAGCAAAGGGGCACGATCATCTCACCAGGATGGAGGAACGCCACTTGGAACAGGCAGGCCAGGCCAGGACAAGCAGAGATTAGTCAGACAGGCCAGAATCAGGGTTGGAGAGCGTAGAATAGTCAGTGGACAGGCAAAGGTCGGATTGGAGAGGTCAGAGTTGTCATAGGCAGGCTAGGATCAGGATTGGAGATATCAGAGTAGTCACAGACAGGCAAGGGTCAAAACCAGAAATAACAGGCAGAATACACAGGACAAGGCACCTAGGAACAAGCTAATTTGAACTTAACGGGCAATCATTTGTACACTGAAATCCCCCCTTATGCTTTTTTAATCTTGCGCCATTGCGCGTGACGTCATCACACCGGCGAATAAACCCAGAAGCGGGTCGGCACGCGCGCCATAGGGGAACCGGCACTTGGAGAAACCAGACGCATGCAGCGGGCGTCCCCACCGAGGGCATGGCGGGCGCCCCCACATGCCACAGAACATACCACTTGACCACCAGGTTGAGTCCTGTTCATTACATTACCTCCCCTAGGAGGGGCCACTGGACCCTCAAGCTTACCTGGAGACCTGGAATGGAACTGTCTCCTAAGGTCGTCAACCCTGGGGTCGGATTTGACCAGACACTTCACCAACACTGGAGGAGAACATGATTGTTGGTGGACCTGTATAGCTGGCTTCAACATAGAAACATGAAACAAGTTAGATAACATAAACATATCAGGCAACTTGAGACAGACAGAGGTTGGGTTCACAATTTACACAATAGGATATGGACCAATAAATCTGGGCCCCCATTTAAGAAATGGGATTTTAAGATTGATATTCCCTGTGGATAGCCAAACCAAGTCCCCAACCTGATATTTGGGTACCTCCCTATGGGTTTTTTCGGCTGCTCTTTTCTAAGCGGATGGATGTAACTGCCGATAGAGAACTATGTACCCCAGAACGAGACTTAGAGCAATGCTCAACAGAAGGAAGTTTCTCTAGGGAAGCAACTGCCACCATAAGAGTGGACGCTAGACATGAATCCTTGCACTTGGAACCCCACTGGATAACCTCCCCAGTTACCCAATCAATGTTGGGGTTGTGTTCCTGTAGCCAAGGTAACCCCAGAATTAACGGGGACGAGGAACCATCAAGGTTGTGAAAAGCTAATTTTTCACAATGCATATTGTTCACACACATGGATAATGCCTTGGATTTTTGGGTTACCAGACCTGACCCCAGTGGGCTTCTATCAATAGTAGAAATCCTCATAGGAGGTGTAAGGGGAATATTATAACTTTCTGCGAAGGCAATATCTAAAAAATTTCCCCCAGCCCCAGAATCCACCAAGGCTGAAACTTTAACTGAACCCCCAGGCCAGGACAAAACTACAGGTACTAGTTTTTTTGAGGCGAATTGGGGAGAAGAAATCTCTCTACCCAAATGGAGATTCCCTTCTCCATTTAGGTTTTGAGGTTTTCCAGGCCTCTTGGGACAATTTTTAAGGAAATGCCCCTTATCCCCACAATATATGCATAGACCCAGGGATCGCCTATGGGCCCTTTCCTCAGGGGACAAGCGTGTAGCACCCACTTGCATGGGTTCCCCCTGAGGGTTAGGAAACGAGAGAGTTGCTAATACGTCATTATCACATATAATAGGGAAATCTCTATCCCCCTCAGCCCGTGTCTCTTTTTGCCTCCTATCAATTTGGATGGCTAACCTCATGAGGTCATCCAAAGTGGATGAAGGAGGGTAATTAACCAGGTTGTTTTTGACTGAGCTAGAAAGCCCCACCCGGAATTGACTACGAAGAGCTGTATCATTCAACCCCGTCTCAACTGACCAGTGGCAGAATTCTGTACAATACTCCTCAATTACTCTTTTCCCTTGAAGGAGTTTACGAATCGCAGAATTGGCAGAGCTAGCACGATCCAGGTCATCGTATAACATGGCCATGGTAGCAAAAAATGCTTCTAGGGAAAGATGGGCAGGGTCAAAGGGGGTAATCTTAGTGCCCAAACTTGTGGGTCACCTTGTAGTAAGGTCATAACGAACCTTACTTCATCCTCACCAGTAGGGAAAGGAAAAAACTGAGGTATAACTTACATGCCTCTTGAAAAACAAAAAATGTACTCCTATCCCCACTAAACTTATCAGGGAAGGGGATTTTTGGGTCATGGGAAAAACCTCTATTACCCAGAGTAGATTACGGAACAGACCCCTCAGAAATCGCAGAAGAGGATTGCTGAGCTGCATCCAACCTCTCCGTGAGAGACCGCAGACCTTGAATAATATAGTTCTGATTTCCCTCTTGTTCATCTAGGCACTGGAGGAGGGTCGAGTACAGCAGTTCAGAGGTTTGCGGAATAGCCGTAGCATGCCACAGAACATACCACTAGACAACCAGGGTGAGTCCTATTCATTACAGTCCATATTTCCTATATGTTATCTGCATGTAATCGTTCCATGCAGCAGTGAGTATTCTCAGGACATTCTCCACTTGTCTGCATGCCTGGTCCTTTCTTTCCTAACAGGAGTAAGCTAGATAAGAGATGTTGACACAGGTTAAATACAGTTTTGTAGCCATTATTTGAGATTTATAGAATATTATATAAACATAAAGTATATATTATATAACATAAAGTGTATAAAGGGCGGTAGGGCGGTAGCCTACAGAATTGAAATAACCCCAGTTATTTATACTGCAATAAATGAAATATAACAGGCCGAGCATTCAATGACCTATAAACTAACAATAAAACAAATGAAAAATATCCTTTAGGATCCCTCTGAGAAAAAGAGAGCAGGTTACTGTTTGCCATTATGAAACACTGTAACAAAAATCTCCCATTTGTTTTTTATGGTGACATTCTATTTGATAAATCACTTGATATAAACCTTAAGTTCCTGGGCCCCTCCTCTGTATGTTGTGCAACTCTGCTGCTGCTGCTGCTCTAGGCTGAAGGGAGATGACATCTTTCTGGTGGAGGTGAAGACAGATTTACAGCCTATGGAAGAGACTGTTAACTGCAGTTCTCATGTCAATCTATCATTTTATAGCATTGGTTGAATTCCTAAAGCAAAAATATCACATAAACTATTTGTCAGACTCTAGTCCGTGTGATTGTGTGTTAGGGAGCTTAGATTGTAAGCTTCATTGGGGCAGACATGATGTGAATGATGAGCAGTCTATGTAAATCACTACTGGGCTGCATACATAAACAGCTGAGCTCCTGGGCAATATGTTCTTTTAGTTCATGAGTGACCACTTAAGTGAATTATACTCCCCTAACAAGAAGCCAGATGGGGACATGGATTGGCAAGCAATGGAGCATGGTCCGACAGCTCCGGGCTTAAATCTGCCAGTAAATGGAATTCCAATAGCAGGGACAACAAAAGCTGTTCTTTTCTCATAGCCTGCTTACACAGATACCAAATAACAATGTCAGCATATAATTGTTCTGCCTGAAATAAGCACAATAAGAAAGGAAATGTTAGGGCATTCTGGACCCTTAGATGTTTATTGTGAATTATTTTTACTTGATGCGAACAACTTTACAAAAATCACCCCATGCACAGGCTAAGGCAGCACATGTTGAGATGGTAACACAACAAGGAAACACAATACAACCTATAAATTAAAAGGGTTGTTCAACTTTGAGCTACATTTTAGTATGATGTAGAGAGTGATATTCTGAGACAATTTGCCATTGGTTTTCATTTTTTATAATTTGTGGTTTTTGAGTTATTTAGCTTTTCATTCATCAGCTCTCCAGTTTGCAATTTCAGCCGTCTGGTTGCTAGGGTCCAAATTATTCTATCAACCGTGCATTGATTTGAATAAGAGACTGCAATATGAATGGGAGAGGGCTGACTAGGAAGATGAGTAATAAATAAGTAGCCTTACAGAGCATTTGAATATAGATGGGGGTCAATGACCCCCATCTGAAAGCTTTGAAGGCAAATAATTCAAAAACTATAAAAAAAAAAATAATGAAGACAAACTGAAAAGTTGCTTAGAACTGGCAATTCTATAACATACTTAAAGTTAACTTAAAGGTGAATCACCCCTTTAAACACATGTGAGTATTTTCCGTTATGATACCATACAGTATGTGATATACTTGGCTACCTGTGTGCGAAATTACAGCTCATGTATCTCAAACAGCTCATTCTGAACTAGACACTATCTCCTTCATTTCACCTGTAAGATGACTCATTGGTTGGGGCTACACAGTCACATACAGAATGCAGTCAACATAGTTTGTTCCCTGCTGGTTTGGAGAAGAACTTTCATTATACCCAGGAAATCTATGGAACATACTGTAAACAAATGAACCTGTGCTGCCCCTTCTGATATTCTAGCATTTACCTTCTGCTTATATATTTCCAGAATGCCAGGTGCTGGAAAACGCATGCATTAAGTACAGGTATGGGACCTGTTATCCAGAATGCTCGGGACCTTGGGGTTTCCAGATTACTGATCTTTCTGTAATTTGGATCTTCATACCTTAAGTCTACTAAAACAGTAAACATTAAATAAACCCAATAGGCTGGTTCCGCTTCCAATAAGGATTAATTATATCTTATTTTGTATCAAGGTACTTGGTATGTGTTTTATTATTACAAAGAAAAAGGAAATCATATTTAAAATTTTTGGAGCCCATAGGAGACAGTCTTTCTATAATTCAAAAGTTTCTGGATAATGGATCTCATAACTGTACTAGGAATCCTAAATGATTAGTGATGGGATAAACTTGATAAAAGCAATTCTGGATCATTTCTTCTGATTATTCTCTACCTTTCCATTGTATAGTGCTATGGAATATGTTGCCAAATATTAATAACAATAGCTTTCAAAACAGAGATTGCAGAACTTCATTCCTGGGCCTACTGTAAAGTCACGTCCAATGTTTTAAAGGATGTGCATGAAACTGATTATAAACCAAACCCTCTTTTATTAGACTGCAGGGGTTCTGATCTTTCCTTTAGCCAGCGTATGAGTACAGATTTATTTCCCTTTTGATGTGCCGTGTGATGTTCTTCTTCTGCAAGTTTTTTGTTCTTATAACTGCCTAAATATAGTTTAGCTGTTTCACCAGCGATACCCAGAGTTGCTCTCTAACCACAGTTATTTTGGGAGAATGACATCATGCCAATCTGTCAGCAATATTGAATGTGTGGCAAATACAGTTATAAAACCACAAACTGTCAAAACAAAATTGGGCTGTTCAGCTAAACGGGGAAATGTCATCTTCCATTTTATTCAGGCTCTAAAACAGCAGAGTCATTCACAGCTGCTATGATAGGAACACACACAAAGAGAACCTTCGTACATTTGCTCCTTGGCACAGTATGGTGGCAGTGAGATGGACTGTATCAGCTCAAAAGGGCCAGCATAGCAAAAAAGAGTGATGGGGGTGTTTAAACCAATTTATTAACAGCCCCGATAGCGACAAAAGTGATTTGGAGGGTAGCAAACACCCTTTATTAGGATCTGACGCATCACAGAATGGACAATGGACAGTCCAGCGGCACCATGAATTCTGATGGGCAATGTGCTGTAGGTTTATATAAGTGCACATTCTTTTTTTTTATAATTTTATTTTGCTTTTTTTATTTTAACAGCACTGCGAGAGGAGCAATTGATGCTATTTTTATAGTGTGAGGTTCCATCTACTATTCATCTACCATCAAGTTCGCTTTCTCTATCCCCCTGTCAGCATCTGTCTCTCTTCATTTTCTCTCTTCATGCTGCAGTTGGGAGTCAGATTTTGATTAATACCATACAAAAGAACACGGTGCACAATGGAAGGAGAAATTTAAATACCAGTTAAAGATTCAAAGTTGTATTTGTCCTTTAAAATTGGGACTGAATCGCCTAAACATCAAGGATTCATGAGCTTGACACGTTTCTTGGCTATCCAGCCACTTCCTCAAAAGCACACAAGTTCAAACGCACATCAGCTTAAATCCCACCCATAAGAACATTTAACCCATTAATCACCATAACATATCCAAGTATTACACATGCATGACACAAAAAAGAACATGGTGCAAAAAGGAAGAAAAGGAAGAAAAGGAAGAAAAGGAGACAAAGCAAAAGAAAATGTAATACTAAAAAAATCATCAGTATTAAAGACAAAATATGTAAAGTAAAAGGCCATGGGGCAAAATTACTAAAGGACAAAGTGACTAACGTTGGCGAAAATTCGCCAGTGTGACGTCATTTTGGTAGTTTGCCGATTTACTAACAGGCGCAGTCGTAACTTCGCCATTGAAGGAGACTGACACTGGCGCTCATTCACACTCAATTGCCAGGCAAAGTTGTGATCTGGCGAATGGACGTAATTACGCAAACTCACTAAGATGTGAATTTTACTGAGCATTACCTCTTGTGTCAGACTTGCCTTCGCCACCTCAGACCAGGCAAAGTGCAATAGAGTAGAGCAGGGATCCCCAACCTTTTGAACCTGTGAGCAACATTCAGAAGTAAAAGGAGTTGGGGAGCAACACTAGCATGAAAAATGTTCTTCGGGTGCCAAATAAGGGCTGTGATTGGCCATTTGGTAGCCCCTATGTGGATTGTCAACCTACATTGAGACTTATGGCAGTACATCTGGTTTTTATACAACTAAAACTTGCCTCCAAGCCTGGAAATCAAAAATAAGCTCCTGCTTTGAGGCCACTGGGAGCAACATCCAAGGGGTTGGACAGCAACATGTTGCTCACGAGCTACTGGTTGGGGATTACTGGAGTAGATACTTCCTCAAAATTTAGTTGAAAAATGTTCTAAGTCCAAAAAAAACATTGGCGTCTTTTCCTTTTTTCAGGGTAATAGGCTGCAAAAGAGCATACATTTTTTGGGGTAACTGGCTTCCCCCCTACATTTCCTAACATATGGCACATAAACTATACACTGGGCTCCTGTGTAGGGCAATATAACAAATCTTTTTTCTTTTATAAAGCTTCCCTGGGCTTGTGTAGTGTAATGTATTTGCTGCAACATATACGTCCATTAAACTTTAACTTCCCGCCGTATGCAAATTAGCCACCGCTTGCGTAACTTCAATCTGCTTGCCGAATTAACGCTAGCACAACTTCACCAGCGTTCGGTGCCCTGGACGCAACTTCGCATATTAGTGAATTAGTGTTGTCTGAGCAAATTTTCACCTGGCGAATTTTCGGCGCTTAGTAAATTTGCCCCTATATCTAAACACATCAAAAATGTAAAAAAATAACATAACAGTTCCCATTCGCGGGTCAAACCCCCATACTCCTCTGTGGTCTTAAGGTGGTAGATCCTATATACTTTCCTAGGTAATAGCCTTTATTCACATCTCCTTTTCCTAATTTCTGTATGAGGTTTATCGATAACCTGAACTCAGATATCTGTAGGATCAGCATGTTCCAATTTCACATGTTTGGCTAAAGCCGATTTCTCATCACCCCTTTCCACAGCTGATAGGTTCCAAGATCCTAATACCAAAATAATGTGTGGTTTGGCCCACATATAAAGTTCCACACTGACATGTGGCCAAATACATCACCCCCTTGGGCAAACAAGTAAAATATTGAGGAATTTTATATTGCTTTTTAGAATACAAACTAACAAATTCTTTAGATGTCTGAATCAGATTACACGCCTTACATCTCTTCCGTCCACACTTGTAAGTTCCCTTATACTTCAACCAGGTTTTATTCTGTGTCTCCTTTCTGATCGGAATAGACTCTTAGCAATCCAGGAAGCTATATTCCTATCTATATTTCTAAATGGGGAGCCTTCTTCGCCCCAACCTATGCCAAGCTTTTCATGGGTTGGTGGGAGCGGCACCCTTATAGGTCTAATATCACACATTTTTATCGCTATATCAATAAAACAAGTTCACAATTTTTTGTTTGTTTAGCCAAAAAATGGACCTAAGTTATTGCCTCAATCCATACCAGTCCACCCATTTTTGTATACACTTGTGGAGCATGCATACATACTGTAGACTCTAATATTGAAGTAACAGAATAAGCTTTCACTTTTGGTAGTCCCTAGTGATGGGCGAAAAATCTGCGAAAAATCGTGAAATCTGAAAGTTCATGAAAAATGTGTGAAATTCGAACGTTTTCCCGAAAAAAATGAGAAATTTAAACCATTTCACGAAAAAATCAAGCATTTAGAACGTTTCCCCCGGGAAAAATCAGAAATTGACGCCGGTGAATTTTCGCTGGCGATTTGTGAATTTATTCGCCGACGGCGATACGCTGGAATTCGCTGCAAATTCGTGCCAGGCGAATTTATTCACCCTTCACTAGTATTCCCCTAATAATCTGGAATATTGTGAATTTAATTCATTTTCTATTATTCAAACACAGTGGTTATTCTGACAAAAGGTGACAGTCATTACATCCAAAATAATCTACTAAAATATAAAACTGTAAAACCACCCAGTGTGATTTAACTACTTGGCCGATTTATAAGTGCAAATTAGCATGCCAAGATTGGGACCATATATCTGGGCCTCACCTCATCTCCTGTGTGGCCAGCATAAGGCTACTACTTGCATAAGACTTTTAAACCTAGATGGCTGGTGACAACAAGGACTAGACTAACAAAAGGGAGAACAGAGCCAGCAGAACTGGGGGTGCCCAATGCCAACTGCAGCCACCCCCTCCCCGTCTGCCCCTTTTTTCCTCCAGGGTGAAATATACTTTACTCGGGGCTGGAATGCAGTGTTATGCCAGTGACTTTAGCTTTCAGTAAACCTGATCATAGGTGTACATACAATGTCAAACAAGTTCTATCAAGAATCAAAGACCTTTACATAAACATATGTGAGTGTTCCAGAAGAAGCAATTGTTGTTATTTTTTTTTAGATAATTGGAATGTTTCAAAGGCTGAACTGTTTATCAATTCAGACATAAATAACCATGTAATCTGTATTTGTGAGCTGAAAATGTGGCATGTGGGTGTCTAACAGCTCAAAATAAAGGAATTCTTCTGGATTTCATTTTAAATCACATTACCCATGCTACTGAGTTGGTAAAGCTACATAATAGTAAATTCTGTTTGCTAGATCATTTTGTTTAGAAGGAACCTATTATAGTAGAGAAACAAAGCTGCTGCATAAATGTAGATTTTATGTGCAGCAATTCATTATCATTTAAAAAGTCAGAAATAACTGTCATCTATTGCTAAGTACTAATAAGTAGCTGGTAAACCATCATGGCTGTCTTGCTGTGTCCAGTGTTGGCCACTGCCTATTTGTGAATGATGAGAATAAGGGGGTTATTTATCAAAATCCGAAAATATCTTAATAATTATTTTCTGAAAGCTACTCAGACCAAAGCCGCACTGATGTTTTTCCCCTTATTTATCAATACATTTTTCCTGTGCGGGAAAAAACTAAAAAAATCGTGAAAAAATTCAAATACAAATTTTTCACATTTGCCGCCCAGGATTTGGACTTTTTCCATCCTCAGGATATAATAAATCCAAAAAACTGTGAGTTTTTGGCAATCAGACTTACATAAATAACCCCTCTAGGGGGAGTCCAAAAATTTGAGTTTTTGGGTGTCAAATCCAAATAATCCATACAATTAGAATTTTTTCACAATTTTTTAGTGGTTTTTTCTGCACAGGAAATTTTTGGAAACATTTATTGATAAATATGGGTAAAAAAATCCTGTGTGAATTTGGACGGAGTAGCTTTCAGACAGTGGCGGAACTACCGGGCTGCCAGGGCCTGCACCCCCTCAGGGCCCCCCGGCAGTCCGTGCGCCACTGAGAAATGCGGCCAAATGCGGCCGTACAGAGGGGGCGGGGCCCGGCTGTGCATCACGCACCAGGGCCCGCCCCCTCTAGGATCCCTACTGCTTTCAGAAAATAATGAGATATTTTTGGATTTTGATAGTATTACTTTTTTACTATATTACTCCTGCAGTGTTGCATGGAAAGTGTCTCAGCTGACACATTCCCAGGTAGGGGCAGCATAACTGTAACACATAACAAGGTGTATCTTGAGACAATTAGACTGTACTAATTCATTTTTCTTTACATTTTTTTTAGTTGAGGTAGAGCATGCTGATTCAAATTATAAAAAAATCCCTTATCCAGAAAACTCTGGGTCCCATGAATTTTAGATAATATATTCTATACTAACCTAACTGTTTCATATACTGTGTATTGGTATTCTTTATTGGTTACCGTTTGTGCATTCCTTCTTTGGAGCAGAACCCAGTATTCGTGTTTTACATGTTGTATCCATGTGTGTGTGTGTGTGTGTGTGTGTGTGTGTGTGTGTGTGTGTGTGTGTGTGTGTACAACCATGATAGACTTTGACCTGAGTTATTTGCTTTGCAAATTGTGCCAGATGAGTTCTGCATAGCAAACCACACCTGCAACAGAGCATAATTCTGTAAGTGCATAAACAGTGTTTCATTGTTTTAATTTTAAAGGAAATGTAACAGATTTTCATCTATTCAACACTACATATGGGTGACATACTGTATATACCATGTATTTGTGCTAACTGGGCATGTGAATGGTGGCAGCAGAGGGAGAAAGCCAAAATCCATTGGTATTCCTATATACCAGATGCAATATAGAACTATTCCAAGCTACAGCACTCCAATTCTTATAAAACCTGTATTTTGCAGTTTTTGTGCACAACAACTTTTAAGGCCTAAACATAGTAACATAGTAATTTCGACCCTTCTGTCCAAATAAACCTGTTTAAATGCTAGATGATCCAGAAGAAAAACCCCATCTGAAGATTTTTCTGGTTTGCCTTGACAAAGAGTCATTGACAGTCGTTGCTGTACCCAAAAATCGGAGTGCTGTTGGTTGGAATATTAGGAAATGATAATTATTATGCATAATGATAGAAAATGTTCCCTTTAAATAGATTCCTTTAAATAAAAGGAAACATGAATACATATGAAATAAAATATACATTTTAGTAGTGTTAAAATGTTGGGAGTTTTCTCCTGAAGGGTCTTAAGATTCTAGAATTAAAGATGACCAGAGAGGTTAGGATTTTTAAAAGATCTTTTCGTTATCGTAAGACCGTGCTTATCTTGAAATGATCGTTTAAATGTACAATTTTTCCATCGACTAAAAAGACCATTTCAAGCAATGTTGTCTAGTTGAAGCCAGGAAAACTGAGGGTAGTTGCCTATTTGGCCCTGCAAACAATTGGACAATAAATACATTTCACTGTGACCGATGAACATTTTCTAACCTGGGCAATCAATTTTCTGACTGATTTCCACTAACCTCACGATAATTTGACGGCATTGTCAGATCGTACAAGAATTGGTCGTTCGGGAGAGAAAAATTTTAACATCTATGGCCACCTTAAGGCTAGAGAGATTATTTATAATCACAGCAATTTGCTAGACACAACAACCCATGTAAAATAGTAATTCCCCTGAATATTAGCACAACAGCAAGCACCCTCATCTTGCCTTTCATCCTTGTGCCTTGTACTGTGCACCTTGCACACAATTCATACAATTTAAATTAAGGTTTGTTTTAGTGTAGAAAAGCATATACAGAAGCAACACCTGTGTGAAAGGATGGGGTAAAATAGCATGCAAAATAGCCGACAGTTTTTAGCTTTGTGCTTTCATTTTGTAACTGATCTCATATGTGTCTTTGGATAGTTTTTATTGGAGCATGTATTTTTCAAATAGGTGAAGCCTGGACATGAATATAAATAGCATGCACAATCTTGTTCAAATGTTTGAGGACTGCTGCATTTGACCATCTCAGTCTTGGACTATTGTCTATGGTAGACTACTGGAACACTAATTTGGCAGGTTTAAAACCCAACATGGTTTAGGAGAATAAATGTTAACCTTGCAACTAGCAGTTAGTCTGGCTTTAGCTGGACAGCCCTTGTGAGCAGGCCTGTCTGCAAATCTTGTAGCCCAGTGACCCCTGTAATTTTTAAATTGCCCAGAATAAAAGTAAAGTTTTATGGATTTGGAGGTGTAGGCTATTTTGTTATAATACACAAAAGCCATGAATATCTTGTAAATTATATCGTTATAAACGGTGAGTTCTGATGTCATTTCTGTCACATGACTCACTCAAATTTGTGTATTATAATAAATAAAGTACCCCCGGTTGTAAAATATGAGGATATTAGAAGTTACCTCGGAGTTCCATGACCTGTATAAAAACACTCGGCCTTCGGCCTCGTGTTTTTATATGGTCATGAAACTCCTCAGTAACTTATAATATCCTTATATTTTACAAGAGGGGGTACTTTATTCACTATATATTTTACGCTATGACCAGGGCCCTCTGATCCTATTTATGTTGTGTAGCACTTGCTGGTTAATTATTGTAAGACCCCCATTCATTATAAACCTGCCATGACTGTATAAATAAATGATGACGATGAAAAGATCGACTATGTTAAAGGAACAGTAACGTCAAAATAAAAGTGTTTTAAAGTAATAAAAATATAATGCAATGTTGCCCTGCACTGGTAAAACTGGAGTGTTTGCTTAAGAAACACTATTATTGTTTATATAAATAAGCTGCTGTGTAGCAATGGGGGGCAGCCATTCAAAGGAGAAAAGGCTTAGGTTACACAGCAGATAGCAAATAAGCTCTGTCTGTCTAATGGTGTTATCTGTTATCAATTAGTTAACCTGTGCCATATAGCCGTTTTTCAATTTCCGCCATTGCTCCACAGCAGCTTGTTTATATGAAGTATAGTAGTGTTTCTGAAGCAAACACATCAGTTTTACCAGTGCAGGGCAACAGTACATGATATTTTCATTACTTTAAAACACTTTCATTTTTTGGTGTTACTGTTCCTTTAAAGTCTTACATTTGTAAAGTCACTACTTGCTTAAAAAATAAAGGGCCAGATTCAGTTTGGTGAGAAAAGCTCACCTCCTAATTCAATTCCAGATTTTCCCATAGTACCAGATGCAATTCAGTGAGAAACACATATCTCAATATTTTTCATATGAAAATCCTGTTGAAGTCTATGGGAAAAATTGGAACTGAATTAGGAGAAAAGTTTTTTCTTCTCCTCAAATTGAATCTCACCCATACGTTTTCAAAGATGTAACTAAAGAAGGAAGCTCAGAGCAGGGTGCAAAGTATTTAATATGAAGCAGAAATGCCATGTTTTTGCTGACCTTGCGCCTGTATTAATAAGGAGCAAAGGCAGACATTTAGGCGTCCCCCCGCCTGCTGTGCAATAAAGACCCATGGCAAGTACTAAGTACAGGGCTTTATTGTGATCACTCTCTCTGTGCTTTGCACCTTGTACCAAATGTTTTATATGGCGTGAGACACAAAGGGGCAAATTCACTAAGCGCGGAAGCACCTAACGCTAGCGTCAATTCGCTAGCATTGGGCATTTTCGTTACTTCGCAAATTCACTAACGAACGCTGGCGTAAATTCGCTAGTGTTACTTCGCACCCTTAGGCCTGGCGAATTTTCGCTATGGACGTAACTACTCAAATTCACTAACTTGCGCAGTGTACTGAACGCTACCTTTTACGCTAGACTTCCTTCGCCACCTCAGACCAGGCGAAGCGCAATAGAGTAGATAGGGATTGCTTCAAAAAAAGTTCAAATTTTTTCTAAGTCCCACAAAACGCTGGCGTTTTTTCTATATTATGGGTGATAGGCTGAAAAAGATCGAAACATTTTTTGGGGCTCCCCTCCTTCCCCCCTACATTTCCTAACTCATGGCAACTTAACTATACAGTGGGCACACGAATAGGGCAAAATAAACATTTTATTTGATGTTTTGAAGGTTTCCCAGGTATTTGTAGTGATTCTACGTATTCCTCCATTGAAATTTGAATTTGGCGCCGTATGCAAAGTAACCATCGCTAGCGTAACTTCGCTTAGCGAATCAACGCTAGCACAACTTCGCAACCTTACGCTACCCCTGTGCGCAACTTCGGAATTTAGTGAATTTGCGGAGCGCTGGCGAAGTGTGGCGAAGTGCGGCGAAGTTACGCCTGGCGCAACTACGAATCTTAGTGAATTTGCCCCAAAGAGTAGATATCTCCTTACTGCAAGTGCTTTGGGATTAGTATAATAATATATGATATAGAGGGGCTGATATGAAGGATATGATGTCCCAGAATGAACACGCAGCACTGCCTCAAAAGCCCTGTTCTTCTCACCTTCCCTGTGACCTTGGAAAGCCTTTCGACATAACCTTCTAAATATAATTTTCCTGGACTAGGTGCAAAATGGCGTGGGCCACTTCCAAGCCCAAGAAAAATCATTATTATTAGCATATCTTTGTCCAAAGACAAAGAAAGCATTGTGCTTTTGTTGAGAGAAAAAGTTTCTCCTTGAAAAGAATGTGCTCTGTAGCACTGAAATCTTTCCCCAAGAGCCGGGGTTACACAATAACTTGGCATGTTTGTCTCAGCGTCTCACTTTCGGTATAAACAAGTCTGAGAGAAACAAGAATCACCTCGGGTATTCGTTATTTAACTTTGCTCGGCAACAGTGGGAGCAGATCCAGCCAATGGGAAGCCTCTCTCAAGTTGCTCTGCTGGAAACCAGCTTGGGTGACTTCCTGTTTATCACGCTGAAAAAGTCAAATGCTGATACCAGATACGGAACCTTTAGAGCTGTCTCAGACACCTACGTAACCATCTCCAGGGATCGGATTTATCCGACAAGCAGACAAACCTTTTTCACATTTGAACAATTTTTTTTTAGCTCCCAAGAACAATCTTGAATTAACATTTAGGATTGGAAGATAAATTGGTTATAAAAATATGTAATTTAATGCAGAACACACAACAACTATTTTAGCCCTGCAAGTACAGCGATCAAAGCGCAATTGCCATGTTTTTTAATCTACATTGCAGCATTTTTTTCCCAGAATGTTGGGTTTAATGTGTGAGTGACCTGAGTTCCCTGTTCTTTAAGCACAACTGAACTGCAGCAATTGACACAGAATGGTGAGGGAGCCCTGGAGTTATTACCTGGTCAGGAGGTGGCTCCAGGTTTCCCCTGCATCAATAGACGCAGCAGTATGCAATTTGAACTGGAAGGCAGTAAAGATTGAGTGCAATTATACGAAAGTGCAAAGAGAGTATTTTGATGCAAGTACCTTTAATGAAAGGGGTTTTATATGCAACTGACTGGGGAATATACATGGACCATAACTGCACTTGATGTACATGAGCCCTTTTGTTTTTACATAGTGGTGTTTAGAAAGGCAGATTGTCATTTTTACTTTGATAAGAAATTACCATTGGGAAAATATTAATCTTAATAAGTTGACCTAATTAACATGCACATTAAAAGATGCCCAGTTCCTTTCTCAGGACCCTTTACAGTAACACACAATTATAGATATTGTATTGGTTATCTGGAAATTATCCAGAAAGCTCTGAATTAATGGAAGGCCGTCTCTGATCTCTGTCCATTTTAATGAAATAATTAAAAAATGTAAAAATGATTTCCTTTTTCTCTGTTATAATAAAACAGTAGCTTGTACTTGATCCAAACTAAGATATAATTAATCCTTATCGGAAGCAAACCCAGCCTATTGGGTTTATTTAAGCACTGCGTATCTTGACAGCGCTATATAAATAAATGATGATGATAAATGATGATGATGATTTAATGTTTACATGCTTTTTTAGTAGACATAATGTATGGAGCTCCAAAATGCAAGAAGATCCTTTATTTAAAAAAAAACAAAACAGGATTCATGCATTCTGGATAACAAGTCCCATACATGTTACATGTACAGTTTTTTGTTCAGCTACCAACTATATAGGTACCAAAGTAAGAGTCAAACATAAAAAATATTCAAGATATTATACAGAAGGAAAACGTCATTGAAAAAGAACGTATGTATAATGTTATATTGAAGTATGGTAATATATATCTTTAAAAAGGCCATTTTACTAATCAATTTTGGATTCTGAAACAAATAAACATAAAAAGTGAGTCTTTAAGGTCATCAGTAAACCGGCAAGCCAGTTAAAACTGTAGGTTAGATTTCCTATAATTAATTTCCATTCGGAGTCAACATCTTGTGCGCCAGCCCATTTCCCTTAGGTTATTTTCTCAATTTGTCAGGCCATGCATTACCTCCTTAACCAGGCAGGCACACATTCTACTTTATACAAGGGTAGAAGAATTTGTTATTCATAACACAGTAATCCAATACCTGGGTCAGAACAAGCTGTTGCATTTTCATTTAGAATGTAAACATACCACTGCCGACTGCTTGTTGAAAGGATTAGCAAGTAGCACGAAGGCTTTGCAATAGTGACGAAGAATGCAACCTTATAAGGGAGTTTTCTCCAACAGGTGAGATAAGGGGACATTGTTGCACAAACAACCAATATAAGAAGGGTGCTAACTTAACCTTAGAGAGTAAATAACAATAAATAAAAATAAGAAAAAAAATCTTGGGAACTTGTTTACTTTGGTTTCAGGGGAACCACCCATAAATTTAGGATGCGCTATAGCAACATGCCTGTGAGTATTACTATAAATCACACTGACATGTTCCTTTAATCATTAAAGGAACATGTCAGTGTGATTTATAGTAATACTCACAGGCATGTTGCTATAGCGCATCCTAAATTTATGGGTGGTTCCCCTGAAACCAAAGTAAACAAGTTCCCAAGATTTTTTTTCTTATTTTTATTTATTGAAGAATTACTTTCAAAAGTGGCCTGATATTTTTCCAGATTCCACCCACCACACATAACTCCCCCACCAGTTTGCCGTTACCAGAATGCTCCAACTTGTAACACAGAGAGAGTGGGGATTACAAATATAACAAATATAGCAGGTTTCCATCGGAAGTGATACTGATGAGTACCATAATTTCTAAAAATGATTCAGAATCACATTAAATCTTGATAAAATGTTTCAGAATCACATTAAATCTTGATATCCTAATGTATAGGATACACATATCTACATCCAGGCTTGGACTGGCAATTTGTGGGTTCTGGCAAATGCCAGATGGGCTGCTATAAGGTGCCATAGAAAGTCAGTATTTAGTGGGCTGGTCGGGGCTTTTTGGGCCTCTGTGTACCTGAAATGCCAGGGCTTATTTTAATTCTCTGTCCGGACCTGTCAACATCTATATAAACAGTTTCATAAATAGTACAGATATAGGACCTGTTATCCAGAAATGCTTGGGACCTGGGGTTTTCAGGATAACGGATCTGGGTAATTTGGGTCTTCATACCTTAACTCTACTAGAAAATCATGTAAATATTAAATAAACCCAATAGGTTGGTTTTGCTTCCAATAAGAAGTAAGTATATCTTAGTTGAGAACTTGAGATCAAGTACAAGGTATTAGTGTGTAGGGGGTGGCTGGGCTGCCAGAAAATTCAGCCCACAACCCACTTCTGGGGCAATTGGCCAAACAAACAAAATAAATAAGGGGCCACTCATAGTAAACTCTGTAGAATACAATAGAGTTAGATTCCTGTGTAAGAACAAAACCCATTGTATTCTACAGAGTTTACCTACTGTGTAACCTGCCTTTTCACCCCCATTACAAACTGAAGGCTGCACCACGGCTACATAGCAGTGTATTTATACAAACTATAGTGCAGGTATGGAACCAGTTATCCAGAATGCTTGGGACTTGGGGTTTTCCAGATAACGGACCTTTCCATAATTTGGATCTTCATACCTTACATCTACTAAAAAATCATGTAAACATTAAATAAACTCAATAGGCTGGTTTTGCCTCCAATAAGGATTCATTTTATCTTAGTTTGGATCAAGTTCATGGTACTGTTTCATTATTACAAATAAAAAAAATTTATTTTTTAAAATTTGGATTATTAGGATAAAATGTAGTCTATCGGAGACGGCCTTTCCGTAATTCAGATCTTTTTGGATAATGGGTTTCCAGATAACGAATCCTATACCTGTTTACATAAATAGAATAAATGGGGTATTTTACATTACCTAGTAAAGGAGGTTAAACCAAGATGAACTATGCAAGGAATACAGCACTGTATTAATGGGGGGGGGGTGGCAGGTAGGCATCCCCCCCCCTGTACTTCTTGTGGAGAGACAACATGCTGAAAAAATGAGGAGTGAACATTGTCCTACACAGGATTCCATTAAGTCAATGACTCAGCAAACCTTGGAACTAAGAGCAATTAACATGAATCAGTATTCATGTTAATTGATATTAATGAATACTTTCATTAGAGCTCAAACCAAAAGCTGGGGATATGTGTATGATAATGTGAATTGTCCACATGAAGAAGTTTTTGTCTGGCTGCTCCTATGTAGCACTACCTTGTAAGATGGAGTCCACGCTGGTAGTGGTAGAAGTATGATTCCATTAGTTTCAGAAGTTTTAGCCCTGTTTGTGGCTGTTAAGGTTAAAAAGTTAACTTTATTTTAAACAAGTTAAAACCTTAGGGAATAGATGGTTTTAACTTGTTTAAATTAAAGTTAACTTTTTAACCTTATGGATGGATACGGAGTGCTTGTCTAATACTTTTCGACTACGTGACTCACCTATAGCTACGGGCTTGGGGCGATGCATCCGATGAGTTCCTTCTGTCGTCTTCACCCTTAATACTGTTTAAGACATCAGTGAACCCAAGTGGGATCTGGGCTTTTTTTTTTTACACCCCTGGTCATCTTCACTTTTGGGTGAGCTGCAATAACGTGACATGGATACAATGGCTGCTAATTTATAAAGGGCACTACAAAGCAAAGCTTGCTCTGTATATGTATTTTTAGTGCCTCAATCAGCGGTGTTCACTTCTTTAGATATTTAGTGAACAGAACCAATTAAAGTTTAAAGTAAAATGAATAGGTTTGGAGCCCTCATTTGTTCACTTTGGGGGTTTGAAACACACAGTTTGAAATCCCGATGGTGCTACTTATCCAAAGCATAAGTACCAGTACCATAACCCATTTAGCTGGTCCTTCAGACTAAGGATACTTTGGGCTCCTTGGAAACTTATTTTGCTAATGATGTCACCTTCCTTACACTAACAATCAGACCAAGACGCCCAGAACAAACTTTATTACACCGTATAGTTATAATAACGGTAACAGACCAAGCAACAGAATCAGCTTTAAAGAATATATTTTCATATCATAATATATCACTGTGTTTCCTATCCTTAGACTGTTCCCTTTATAAAAGTATTGTGCAACATACTTAAATCTATGGTATCTTTTACTTGATATAACAGACATAAACTAGAGGGTGTTTCTTCATCTCGGCATGTTTAGACATCTGTGGCATGTTGGGCAATGCCTTGTCTCTTTAGGTAAATAACTTGGTGACTAGAATGCAGTGTCTCTAAACCAATTTAATTGTTCAGTACACAGAAATGTTTAGTCAACTTCCAAGCAATGAATTCTAACTGTAGAGCAGACACTTGTGTAAGTGATGGGTAATTATACGAGGTCAATGTATCAATGCAGAATAATCCAGAAGCACACAAATTATTTGAGCTGCATCAGAAGTGGTTTGTATAGCCCATTTAATGTATATCTGCAGCAAGTTGGGCCCTCTGGGACCTTTATCAAGCCAATTATCTCACCAAAGAGCCGCTGTTTGTCTCCATGTACAAAAGTAGGGGAGTATTCCCATGTAACACACTTCTACATGCTCCATTATACAAGGCTTTGTGTAAATGGCAGGTCACCACTCTCAGTACTTTACACTGGCTTGTACTTGTTTATAGCATGAAATAATATTCTAGCATGCCTTGTAGTCTTACGCAATAGTCAACTGCTAACATAAAAATAGGCATGCAACCAGCTAAAATATACAAAACACTGAAACTTCTGACACTGCACCGCTCTCAGTAATATTTGACTGACTTGACTTGATTACGCTGACTGCTTATGTCCTAGCTTGATGTATTCTATTAATTCACAAAGTGTTGCTTGTTTGTTTGCAGACAAACATGTGTTCTTTTGTACAGAGTTGTGCATCAGAAAGTTCAGTGCCGGATTACCGACTAGACGCCCTAGACACTTGTAGGGCCTGCCTAGGGACCCAGTTCTCCTGTCTCGAAAGAATAAGTGTGAATTCAGCATCACTTGTTAACTCACTATGCTGCTGTACTGAGGTACACAAGTACATGACGTCACATAGGAATGGGGGCAGCAAAAGGTGATACTAAAAACATAGGTGCGGCAATCTTTTGGCAGGAACGTATCCAGAAAAGCATCATTGCCTTAGTTCTGCCTCTGCTCCTACAGCACACAGTTCCACTAATAATATTCCCATTAAGTGCAGGCTACTAGCCAACTGATATATCTCCTATCTAAATGTCTCAACAGGGGCTTCCCCCAAACACTTCTCTTATGAAGACTTTTATCTCGTAGACATTTCACTGTTTCCATTATCTGTTTCCTTATACTTCCTAAAATGTTATATTTATATATTCTAATACATGTGCTGAGGTTTTTGTAAAATGGCTGTATTTACCTTACACTGTGTTCAGGAGATATTATTTATGAATATGTCACTGCACTTATCCTGCTGTGAGTTCTGGGGTTTTATACATGAAATTACTACAGCTTTTATCCTGCTGTGAGTTCTGGGATATTATACATGAAATTACTAAAGGATTCATTCTGATGTGAGTTCTGGGGTATTATGCATGAAATTAATACATCATTCTTTCTGCTGTGAGTTCTGGGGTATTATACGTGAAATTACTACAGCATTCATTCTGCTGCGAGTTCTGGGGTTTTATACATGAAATTACTACAGCTTTTATCCTGCTGTTAGTTCTGGGGAATTATATATGAAATTACTACAGGATTCATTCTGATGTGAGTTCTGGGGTATTATACATGAAATTACTACAGCATTCATTCTGCTGCGAGTTCTGGGGTTTTATACATGAAATTACTACAGCTTTTATCCTGCTTTGAGTTCTGGGGTTTTTATACATGAAATTACAACAGCATTCACCCTGCAAAGTGCTTTGTGAGCATTATAAATGGAATTGACATCCCTGAATGCATTATTGGCTTGTATGAGAATGAGAATGTTTGTGGTTCAGGAAAAGCAAATAGGTGCTTAGCTATCTATCTATTTATTGAGGGTGTATCCGTTAAATGGGTTTATCATGGCATGTCTCTCCTGAAGTGGGCGTGGTCTAAACAAATTTGCATCTACATGCAGCCATTCTTCTGCTATCCCAAGGTTGCACTCTACAAGTTAGTAGGCATAGTCTGAATACAACTATGGTGGATGCTGCCCCCCAAGACTGCAGTTATAAAGATATCAACTACACTGCGTAGGGCCCCATTTAGTCTTGATCTGGCTCTGAGAGAGTTAATCAGTCTTCATTACTGTGACTCCTGCCAAGCATGCTCCAACATTCAGCCTACATGCAACAAAATGCAGACCATGGACGGCAGGTAAATGCTGCACTCTACTCCCCGCCCATATAAAAAATCCATAGTGAGGAGCAGACCACAGCATCAGGAGGCACAGGCCAGAGGTGTCTTGCCACTCTCTACCTTAAAGGAGAACTAAAGCCTGACTAAAGAAGTAGCTAGAAATGTTGTACATTATGTTTTGGGCTTCTGTACCAGCCCTAGGCAACCATAGGCCTTTACAAGAAAAGAAAAAGAAGAAGTGAAATCAACACACTGTTAGTCCATAAACACTCACTTCAAAGCAAACTAGTTCAGTGTGGCGCCTATATAGTATAACTGGCAAAACTGCCTTATATAAAACGTAACCTTTAATAAAATTAGGCTAAAAAGAGGAACGCCCACAAAAGACAACCCACTGCTAATAGCCCATAAGGCCGCAGTGCAGGAACAGTATCCTTAAAAAACATTCATTTAAAAACCATTTTAATCAACCAACAAACACACTATGCCGGTAATAGTATAAACCCTTGGTTACAGTGCAAACACTACCCTCCTCCCACCCGCATTATGCTCCTGAGGAAGCTGAAGTAGTCAGCGAAACGCGTTGGGCGGCATAGGTGGACGGTGGCAGCCTAGCTCCCACTTTGTCCCTACGTAGACAGGCAGTTTTTGCTGGCAAACTTGGGGAACAAATGGAAGGGTGGGAGCCGGTAGTGTTTGCACTGTAACCAAGGGTTTATACTATTACCGGCGAAGTGTGTTTGTTGGCTGATTAAGATACCACCTTTTCCACCATCTGCTGGTTTTTAAATGAATGTTTTTTAAGGACACTGTTCCTGCACTACGGCCTAATGGGCTATTAGCAGTGGGTTTGTCTTTTGTGGGCATTCCTCTTTTTAGCTTATTTTATTAAAGGTTACGTTTTATATAAGGCAGTTTTGCCAGTTATACTATATAGGCGCCACACTGAACTAGTTTGCTTTGAAGTGAGTGTTTATGGACTAACAGTGTGTTGATTTCACTTCTTCTTTTTCTTTTCTTGTGATTAGTAGTTTAATCGACACAAACTTGCAGTGTGATTGCCTTAGTCACACTGTGTTCACAGCTCCTCATTTCATTTCCTGCCAACCATAGGCCTTTAGCAGTAAAGATTTGTGTCTCCAAAGATGCCCCAGTAGCTCCCCATCTTCTTTTCTGCTGATTCACTGCACATGCTCTGTGCTGCTGTCACTTACTGAGCTTAGGCACCGACACCCTGTATAATGAATATACAAAATAGTCACAATATAAGGCTGATTAGTAATTAATACAGATAAAAACTACATGGCAGCACATAAACCAGTGAACTAGCATCAGCATTTAATAATCAGCCCTGTATCATCAGCTTATATTACAGGCAAACCTCATTCTGCTTGATAATTTGAGACAGCCCCTAAGTTTAGCTTTTTAACAGCTGCTGAGAGCCCACTGAGCATGTCGCAGACACTTTCCAAAATGGTGTTTGACAAGTTTGAAGTCCTGGATCATTGCTGCTATTGACAAGCTGAAACTTTAGGCTGGTGCAATAAGTTCATTATATAAAATATGGCATTTTTAGCCACATTCCTTTTTAGGGTTTAGTTCTTCTTTAAGTGTCTGAATGACTGTGCCTCCCCTCTCCTGCCCACATAAATATACCCTGTAGTCAGCACCATATTCTTTGGGGTAGCTGCAGGTCTCTGGGCTCTGAAATGGAGGGGAGAAGCCTGAAGAAATTCTGCAAGGCAGGGAGGCAGTGAGCAAAGTGCAAAAAATGGTTAATTGTGTTTGCTTTTTGCACTTTGCCACTGCCTACAAGGTATCAAGTGTTCATACATAAACACACTATCAGGAATTTAGTTGTTGAAACCCGGAAATGTGAATTCCGTGATGCCGGCAATCTCTCCATGCCAGGATAAGAAAATGTATGACTTACAGCAGTAAAAACGTTATTGTTTCATTCTGGGAAGTCCGGCAAAACACATGATGCTCCTTTGTTGCTGTAATAACTCCTGTATATTTCATCCTTATCCTTTGTCCCTTCAACTATTAATTATACAAGTAACATAGTAACATAGTAAGTAAGGTTGAAAAAAGACACGTCCATCAAGTTCAACCTTTTTTTTTTTTTTTATATCTGCCTAACTGCCAGTACATTATTACCATTATGCACTTCCACTGTAGCAAGGTCACAAATATCCCTTAGTTCATAGATTGCCATTACAGTGGTATCAATGCACTGACAGCACAATATCCTAGCGGTTGTCATAAGTAAGTAAAACCATTTAATGGACATCTACCATACTCCCTCCTTTTATTATGTAATAAAGCTGAAAACTGTGTTTTTGCTCAAACCATGAACATTACAAGAGGGAAGCAAGATTGAACTTGAATTATTATTACTAGAACAAACTTATCTAGTCCAAAGAAATGCTGTTACAACACATCATCCCATTGTTCAGTTACTTGGAAAGTAAAATCACCTGAAGCAAAATTATACAGTACAATTGCTATACGTGCAAATGAGAAGCATCATCAGCTATGGAATAGCATACGTATGTTCTGCCAATCAGCAACATTTCTGTCCTACTTCTTCAGTTAAGCTTTAGTTTTCCTTTAGCCTTTATTTTTGCAAGACAGGGGTGTTCTTTCTGTTTGACTCTTTGTGGAAGGAGAATGTGTAGAGCTAAAGGGTAGATGTGAAATCCAAGTCAAGTTAGGGTTCCCAGTGAGTGAGGATTCGGTCAGTCTGGGGAGAGATGACAGAGTTACACAAAATCTGACAGATAAGCTCAATTAGGGACCTCGCCAAACAAGTGGGTCTTCATGTTTATGACAGGCTTAAGCCAAAGTTTGCTTATCTGAGAGAAAAACACAAAGTATTGACTCCTTTGATTGTTTTGTGGCTGCAGATTTGCCCTTTTCAAGAAAACATTATAGAAGAGGCTTAAGGATAAAGGTAACGTTACTCTTTAAAAGGAAGTGCATGTGTAACAAAGTGCAATGTTCTGTTAACTATAATCATACAATGGAAATCCCGGGGATTTATATGCTGAGCAAAATATTGGTACAAGTTAAACATTTATTTTCTTTATTTGCTTAGGTATCTTATTTACAAGGTATTATTTCACAGAGAAACAGATCAAGTAGCCCATAATAACAAGCAGCTCCGACAAGGAAATTACAGGCTGCCTTTCATGAACCTTTTATAACTGCTCTAAAAGAACATTAATGTTGCCTTTAAATAGATTGCCAATAAAGATTAGAAGCTCAGGTACAGCGCAAACATCAAGATCTAATAATCCGGAGGCACTGCAGGACCAAACAAAAAGTCAACATATAATTATCTAATAGTACATTAAGAGAATGTAACAAAATATTATGCCCACTGCAGTTTCAATATGTTATGTGAACAGATAGGGGCCGATTCACTAAGCTCGAGTGAAGGATTCAAATGAAAAATACTTCGAATTTCGAAGTATTTTTTGGGTACTTCGACCATCGAATGGGCTACTTCGACCTTCGACTACGACCTTCGACTTCGATTCGAACGAAAAATCGTTTGACTATTCGACCATTCGATAGTCGAAGTACTTTCCCTTTAAAAAAAACTTCGACCCCCTACTTCGGCAGATAAAACCTACCGAAGCCAATGTTAGCCTATGGGGAAGGTCCCCATAGGCTTGCTAAACTTTTTTTGATCGAAGGATTTTCCTTCGATCGTTGGATTAAAATCCTTCGAATCGTTCGATTCGAAGGATTTAATCGTTCGATCGAACGAAAAATCCTTCGATCGAACGAACGAACGTTTAGCGCTAAATCCTTCGACTTCGATATTCGAAGTCGAAGGATTTCAATTCGAGGGTCGAATTTCGAAGTATTTTTTACTTCGAAATTCGACCCTTAGTGAATCTGCCCCATACTGTTGGTGGATAAATAGAAGGAAAATGCATGTGTGAATGTGACTTCCATGCTGCATATCTGTAAGCTTACTGAAATAATATTGAGAAGTTTTCCTATTATATGAATAAGCTCTTGAAAACTGTTTGTCTCTGTTTGACACAGGTGTTTCACTCCAAATATCTAAGCGGTCCTCTCGACAGCAGCTCTGTTGCCATTAGTTAAAATTGTGGTGGTACTTGTGGTAGTCATACATGCTTATCAGGTGACCCAGCAGTGGGAATCATATGATGATGTGTTCAGAGGAAGACCCAATGCCTCAGGTATGGACTATGGACAAAGTAGCAAACCGATAGCTCTGAGTGTCTAAGACTGCCTAACCTTGCAACATTTCTTCTCATTGGTTGGCAGACAAATTAGCGCAGGGGCCCTGTAGAGGCCCACACTCCTCTTCTTGGCTCTGGAGTAAGAGTTGGTAATATTGATTACTACTGAACTAAGGGATCATTTGCATCCAACATGTGAAGTATTATGAGAAAACTGATGCTTTTTTGGACTCCTTCACTTCATAAGTGGGATAATCTTAGGGAGTATGATTATTATTAATATGATTGAAATGAATAAATGGGGAAAACCAAACTTAGTATATCTAGTATAGGTAAATCTAAAAAAACAACTGGACTTGCTGAGTAATCATTGAAGAAGCTGCTCGGATGAGTAGTGAAACGTCTTCAATGATCAGTCAGCATGTCCAGTTGTTTTTAGATTTACCTATACTAGATATACCATGACCTGGATGAATGAAATCTTCATAGTCAACAGAACTTATAGGTTATAGATCACATTCCCACAGTCAAACAATGGCATCATTTCACTTCATCTCATGGTGCACGTTAATATCAAAATTAGACTCTTTTATGGCTACATTGAGGACTTCACTCAAATTAGTGAACTGATTGCTCAACTGTGAACTAAAACCCAAATAGTAGCTGTGCTAAAGATGCTAAACTTTATGCACTGAACCAGCTGTACTAGCCCAGAGGTCAAAGAGCCCTTCTGACACTATGGGGGTTATTTATCAAAGTCCGAATTTATCTCAATATTCTCTGGAAAAAAAAAATCTGCATGGGTTTTTTGGCTTATTTATTAATACACTTTCCTGAGAAAAACCCGATTTTTTTATGGTTTTTGCCCGAAAAACTCTGAAAACTTCAGGGTATTGCACGAAACCCAGCGCACATAAAAAAATCCTTCTCCCATTCACAAATCCTTCTCCCATTCACAAATCCTTCTCCCATTCACTTATATGAGATGCCGGATTTTCAGATTTGGACTTTTCCATCCTTGGGGTTTAATAAATTCCGAAAAATTTGTGATTTTTTAAAAGTCCAATTTTATATAAAATTCACAAATTTTTTGTGATGTTTTCATTCAGAGTTTAGTAAATAACCCCCAATGAGTTTATGTTAACATTGTGTTCCCTAGAACTGTCCCTTCTTTATTTTCTTAGTGAATGTCTGGGGCACTGCACATGTGTACTACCACAGATGTTATATCACTAATTATATCAATAATTACAATGTTTCCCAACTCAGTTCACCTACAACAACCTCAATAAAACTCACTTTTAACCCAAACAGGTCATTACTCTGCTTACAACATTGTATCATGTCTTAGAGCCATGCCATATGAGCTGAATAATTCTCTGCAGCTTTTTAAATATTCACAATTAGGGCAATGACATCGAGTGATATTTCTCAGAGTTATGTTGTGGCTATTAAATGCCAGAAAACACCCTGCCATAGACTATACTGAGAATTATCACTGCTAAAACACTCAAATCTCGTAATCTAAGGAATGACTCGATGAACTGTTATTATTGGTATTCTGTATAATGATGTGTAACCCTTATCTGTATGCATATTTAAACTACATTAGAGGTTATCTATTATCCCTATACAGCTATAAACTCATAAAGAACATGCTGCAGCGATATTCAGTCACACGTGTAGCTTGCATTGGTTTTTATGCTGCATTGATGTTTAGCCATCAGTTTATCTGCAACCACATGGTTCACCAATGAATAATTAGCCATGAGAACTGTTTAGTTGTCCAGTTATATAGGAATGACTTGGCGGTATGCAAAAGCTGCTAGGTTGATAAGAATTTGTAATGGTTCAAACACTAACCTCAAACTTACATGAATTAAAAGAGAGTAGATACTGGGAATAACATCTGGATCTTCACTACTGCACATATCGGCTGCTACAGTAAGCCCACTACACCATGTACATCATTCTAGCCTCATCGTCTTTCACATCTTGCTAGTTTTTTAATATTTGTAAAGTTTAATAAACATTTTGCTTTAAGGGCCAAGTTACTTGACCCTACTGTATCAGCTTTGGCCTATGTATAATGGGTGTTTTTATTCATTTATTTATTTATTTAATTCCACATTTAGTCGTTTATTGTACTCTCTAAATTACGAAAGTAGTTTCAGTCATGAATGAAACCGCTATTCTAATCACCTAGAATTATCTCCTTTCCAGAGATCCCACTGATATTGTACCTCTTTGTTCTAATCTCTGCGAATTGGTTTTGGGGTGCACTGCACTTGGCCTACAGGGACCTCTGGATGTTGGTTCTCTTTATTATTTTCAACACTTTGCAGGTAAGTGGATGATTAGCTATCTTTCAGTTAATCCCAGAAAGCATGTAATGCAATTCTAACTATTTTTAAAAAATTAAAGTGTGAAGGTACAGAATCAGGGGCGTAACTATAGAGGAAGCAGACTTTGCGGTTGCAGGGGGCCCAGGAATGTAGGGGTCCAGTGAGGCCCTAATTAATGAGCAATTTTAATTAGGGATGCACCGAAACCAGGATTTGGTTCGGGATTCGGCCAGGATTCAGCCTGTTTCAGCTGAATTCAGATTCGGCCAAATCCTTCCGCCCAGATAAACTGAATCCAAATCCAATTTTGCACCCCTAATTTGCATATGCAAATTCGGTTCGATGTTCACCCAAATCTTTCAAGAAGGGGTTCGGCTGAATCCAAAATAGTGGATTCAGTGCATCCCTAATTTTAATATATATTGGTAGAATAGTCCAACTTATCAATATTTTGTGTCCCTAAATTGAATTTGCTATGGGGCCCAGACACATCTAGTTACACCACTGTACAGAATACAGACTATATCTATGTACCACAGTTGTACAGCTCAGCAAATTGTGCATCTGTTAGCACTGAGCCACCATGTTAATTTTCATATGTAATGGAAGATGTGGCACAATCTTACAAGCCTGTTTAACTTTTATACTCCATAGCCTTGCTAGGTGAGCTCCAGTATATCAAATGCTGCTTTATTATGTGAATATGAACTGCTGGAAACAGACTGGCTGCAATCAGGGTATATACATTTAAAGAAACTTTTTTAAACAAGCATGAAGGTCAATGCAAGATCAGGTAGAGCTGCATCTCCAAAGCCTCCATGAAACATAAACCATTAGTTTCTGCCTACGCCTGCGTGCAGTTCTTCTTGTTGTTTGTGATAGCCAATAGGGATGGGCGAATAAATTCGCCATGGTTAAATTCGCGGCGAATTTCTGCGTTTCGCCGCGGGCGAATTTTTCGCGAAATTGCGGCAAAAATTCGCCTCGCGACTCGTTTCGCCGCGCGTCGAAATTTTCGTCGCGCGACGAGCCGCGACGCCGCTAATGCGCGTCAAAACAAAAAGACGCGCGACAAACTAAACATCACCCACAGCAGCCAATAAGATGTGAGCCATCCCTGAGCCAACCCACTGGCTATATAAGGAGCTGCAGAGGCGGCCATTACTCGTGGCGTTTCTGGTAGAGGTAGAGAGAGCAGGATAGTGAGAGATTTGTGTGTGATTTAGCTAGTGGAGTTTGTGTAGAGAGCTTTTTTTTTTTCTGAGTCAGTGCAAGTGGAGGTTGTGGATTTCAGTTTACTGTTTTCCCTCTTCTGCTTGTCTGCTCACCACCCAATAGCCCTTTTTAGGGCTAACTGTCTTTGTCTTTGTCTGTGCTGGTGTGTGTACTCCTTGTGGGTGCACACTTCTGCTGAGGGGATTTAGTTGAGGGTTTTATTTTTTTCTCCTTTCCTTCCCCGAAATATCCAAACCCCCCCCTTATATATATATTTTTTTTTTTAAGTTTAGTTGCCCAATATGACGGGCCGTGGGAGAGGGGGGATGGGTGGTGGTGGTGGTGGTGGGAAGAAGGGTGGGATAGGGAGGGGTGGCCGAGGAAGAGGCCGTGGTGCTGGCCGTGGGCATCCAACCCCACAACAGCCATGTGCCATGCCCAGTCTGGGCACTGTAAATCAGTCGCAGCACAAGCTGCCATCAAAGCAGCTGCCATCACAGCAGCAGCTGCAACAACAACAGCAGCAGCTGCAACAACAACAGCAGCAGCTGCAACAACAACAGCAGCAGCAGCCGCAACAACAGCAGCAGCAAATGCCACAGCAGCAGGTGGCTGTGGGTCGCAGCAGCGGGGCAACTGGTCCACGTAGGACTGTGCCCGATTTTTTGCCACTGCTTCGCGACCCATACGGTTGCAGCAGGCAGAGGCAGTGGTAGACTGGCTGACCCAGGCTACCTCATCTGCAGCAGGCACCAGTGAGCGGCAGGAGGTGGCATCACCTGCTAGCTCAGTGTGGGATGACACCCCATCCCTCTTATTTGATCCTGAGGTGGACTTGGGCCCAGACACCCTGGATCTTTTTGATGATCAGGCAGGAATGGGGGGGGCATTCATGTCTGATGAAGAGGAGGAGGTGGTCATGTCACAGCCCACATCAATAGGGGATATTGGGCAGGGTCCCCTTATGGCAGGGCAGCAAGTTGCTGGTGTGGGTTCAGACACCAGCATGCTGGATGTGGGTATTGATGCCATGTATGATGCAGGGTCTGGTCTGGGGGAGGACGATGACGGACAGACCCTGGGAGCCGGCTCCAGAGGATAACAGCAGCAGTTCAGGGGGGAACTGTTTGTTGTTGATGAGGATGAAGAGCCGGCTCCACCGACCACTGCTAGGGGGGGCAGGCAACAGGGCAGCACTGCGCCTAGGTCCAAAGCCTATGTGCGTACGGGTGGGGACCATCCTCAACCCTCCACAGCAGGCAAGGCAGTGGCCCGCACTTCAGCAGTGTGGGCTTTTTTCACGTGCCAGGCAGAGGACCAGGCAATAGCAGTGTGCCAGCTCTGCCGGCAGAAGGTTCGAAGGGGGCAGGCAGGGTCACATATGGGAACATCAGCTTTAAGTTCCCATATGAAACGTCATCACAGGATGACATGGGAGCAGCACCAAAGTGGCAGGGCACCGGTGGCAGTGGTGCTTCCTGTCCACCTCCTCCCATTCCTCAGGGAAGAGGTGCTAGCTCCCCAGACCCTGCAGCAGGTGAAGAGGATTCTGGGGCTCACAGTCGGAGGCAGCCACTGTGTAGCTCAGCCTCTTCTGCAGCCTCCTCCTCCTCAATGCGGCCCCTGTCCCGCCAGGTTTCCCTCCCCCAGTTCCTCAGCCGCAAGACGCCTCTCTCCCCCAGCCACCCCCAAGTGCAGAGGCTTAATGGCTGCCTGGCAAAGCTTCTGGCAGTGCAGCTGCTGCCCTATCAGCTAGTTGAAGCAGCCCCCTTCCGACAGCTGATGGCTTGCGCTGCCCCTAACTGGCGGATCCCCAGCCGCCATTATTTTGCCAGGAAGGCCGTCCCTGCCATCCACCAGCATGTGGTTGAGAATGTGTCCCTGTCGCTGGATCATGCTGTTGGCGGCAGGGTGCACTGCACCACTGACACGTGGACCAGCAGGCATGGGCAGGGGAGGTACATAACCTACACTGCGCACTGGGTCACCCTCATGAGTGCTGGGGAGGGTGCAAGCCGGGGCGCTCCCCTCAGGCTACAGGTGCCTCCCCGTGGGGTACAGGGCAAACCCCACATGTCCACCTCCTCCTCCTCCACTATGGATGAGCCACCCCTGAAGCGTCCCCGCAGCTACGCTTCAGTGCAGCACAGGCGATGTCAGGCTGTGCTGCAACTCCTCTCCCTGGGCGAGAGGAGTCATACTGCACCTGAGCTCATGGCTGCCTTCCAGACTCAGGTGCAGCGGTGGTTCACTCCCCGCCAGCTCCAAGCAGGTAATATTGTTTGCGACAACGGTCGCAACCTGCTGGCCGCCATCCGCCTAGGGCACCTGACCCACATGCCTTGCTTTGCACATGTCCTCAACCTTGTGGTGCAGCGCTTCCTCAAGAGCTACCAAGGGTTGGGTGACATGCTGGAGAAGGTACGTAGGGTATGTGCCCATTTTCGCAGGTCCCCCACCGCCAGCGCGTCTTTGGCACGGATGCAGCGGCAGCATAGTCTGCCACCCCACCGGCTCATCTGTGACCTGCCGACGCGCTGGAATTCCACCCTGCACATGGTGGAGCGCCTCGTAGAGCAGCGCTGGGCGGTCAGCAATTACCTGCTGGAGCACAGTGCCAGGGGTACTCAGGGGGCAGATTTGGGGTACTTTAGTGCAGAGCAGTGGCAGCAAATGAGGCAGCTCTGCCAAGTACTTGCCCCCTTTGAGCAGGCGACACGATTTGTTAGCAGGGACAATGCGTGTCTTAGCGATGTCATACCCCTGGTGTTCCTCCTCAAGCGCACGTTGGATGGGCTGCTAGAGGAGGGTGACGTGCCTGAGGAGGAGGAGGAGAGTAGGCCCCGTAGGCAGGCAGAGGGGGCTGAGGAGGAGATGGTGCCCGATGAGGAGGATGAGGGAGAGGAGGACTGGGTGCCTGCGCAGCATGGGGAGCAGGGCACATGCCACCCAACCACCCCAGCTATTGTCCGCGGCTGGGAGGGTACAGAGCAGGGGCAGGTCGAGCCAGATGACCTGCTGCATCTGGAGGGCAGTCAAGAAGAGGTTGGTCGGGGGCACCTCTTTTACATGGCTGCCCATATGCAGACTTGCCTCCGAAGCGATCCCCGGGTCTGTTCTATCAAAGACCGGGAGGATTATTGGGTGGCTACTTTGCTTGACCCACGGTACAAGGGAAAGGTGGGGGAGTTCCTTGTACCCAGCCAGAGAGAGAGGAGGATGGGTCAATTGAGGAAGGCTCTGTGCTCAAAATTAGTGGAGGCCTTCCCCCAGTCTGACACTTCTCAGGCCTCCACTACTCCACACACCCAGCAGAGACGGGGGCCTAGCAGCAGCAGCAGCAGCAAGGGCGGAGATCTCATGGGTGTGTGGAAGAGCTTTTTCGAGCCTCAACGGCCAGCAGCAGGCCCAGTCAGCACCCAAAGCCACCACCAGCAGCGGGTGGAGCATATGGTGGCTGACTACATGGGGTCAGTCAGCGTGCAGGATGCCATTCGCCCTGACGATGACCCCATGCATTATTGGGTCTCGAGGCTCGACCAGTGGCCAGAACTGGCACAGTACGCTCTGGAGGTGCTGGCTTGCCCCCCTGCCAGTGTCCTGTCAGAGCGTGTCTTCAGTGCCGCAGGTGGGGTGGTCACTGAGAAGCGGACACGGCTATCCACTGGCAGCGTGGATAAGCTGACATTCATTAAAATGAATGAGGCATGGATAAGCGGGGATATCCAAGTGCCCATTGCAGACAGCAGAGACTAGCCTCCTCTCCTCCTTCTCCTCCATAGATTTATCCTCCTCTCTCCATTGCTGCCCATACTCTCCTCCTCAGTGGTATTGCCCATTCCCCATCTGTCTGCACCTGCTGCCCTTGCTGCTGCTGCTGCTGTAGCCTGCTACTAGCCCTAGTAGTACTGCTGCTGTGCTGCATTGTCTGCAATTTTTTTATGGTGGGGGCCTATCAAAGCTCCTACTGCTATCGTAGATACTACTGCTGCATTGTCGGCAAATTTTTTTAGTAGTTGAGGCCTAACATGGCCTCTAAATATGTTTCTTCGAATACTGCCACATTGTTGGCTAATTTCTTCTGGTTGAGGCCTAACATGGCTTCTAAAAATGTTTCTACGAATACTGCCACATTGTTGGCTAATTTCTTCTGGTTGAGGCCTAACATGGCTTCTAAATATGTTGCTTATAATTTTGCCGCTAAGTTGGCTAATTTCTTCTGGTTGAGGCCTAACATGGCTTCTAAAAATGTTTCTTCGAATACTGCCACATTGTTGGCTAATTTCTTCTGGTTGAGGCCTAACATGGCTTCTAAATATTTTTCTTACAATTTTGCGGCTAATGTCTTCTGTTTGGGGCCTGCCTCATTTAATTCTTCTGGCTCTAATATTGAGTTGATTAAAAGTTACAAGTTACAAAATGACTGTTGCTGCCACTGCTGTTGCTATTAATGCCTCATTATTTGGCAAACGTCTTCTGTTTGGGGCCTGCCTCATTTAATTCTTCTGGCTCTAATATAGAGTTGATTGAAATTTACAACATGACTGTTGTTGCCGCTGCTGTTGCTACTAATGCCTCATTATTTGGCAAACGTCTTCTGTTTGGGGCCTGCCTCATTTAATTCTTCTGGCTCTAATATAGAGTTGATTGAAATTTACAACATGACTGTTGTTGCCGCTGCTGTTGCTACTAATGCCTCATTATTTGGCAAACGTCTTCTGTTTGGGGCCTGCCTCATTTAATTCTTCTGGCTCTAATATAGAGTTGATTGAAATTTACAACATGACTGTTGTTGCCGCTGCTGTTGCTACTAATGCCTCATTATTTGGCAAACGTCTTCTGTTTGGGGCCTGCCTCATTTAATTCTTCTGGCTCTAATATTGAGTTGATTAAAAGTTACAAGTTACAAAATGACTGTTGCTGCCACTGCTGTTGCTATTAATGCCTCGTTATTTGGCAAAAGTCTTCTCTGTTTGGGGCCTGCCTCATTTAATTCTTCTGGCTCTAATATAGAGTTGATTGAAATTTACAACATGACTGTTGTTGCCGCTGCTGTTGCTACTAATGCCTCATTATTTGGCAAACGTCTTCTGTTTGGGGCCTGCCTCATTTAATTCTTCTGGCTCTAATATAGAGTTTATTAAAAGTTACAACATGACTGTTGTTGCCGCTGCTGTTGCTACTAATGCCTCATTATTTGGCAAAACTCTGGTGGGTGTCTATCAAGGCTCCTACTGCTGTTGCTGACACTACTGCTGCATTGTCGGCAATTTTTTTTTGTAGTTGAGGCCTATCATGGCTTCTAAAAATGTTTCTTCGAATACTGCCACATTGTTGGCTAATTTCTTCTGGGGGTTGAGGCCTATCATGGCTTCTAAAAATGTTTCTTCGAATACAGCCCCATTGTTTGGCTAATTTCTTCTGGGGGTTGAGGCCTGCCTCATTTAATTCTTCTGGCTCTAATAAAATTCATTACAACAATGCTTGCTGCTTGGTTGTCAAATGTATTCACACTATTATTACCCCTGAAACGACTGCGGCCAAAAGTCCTTTGCCTCTGTCATTATTCTTTCTTTTGAAATGATAGGAGTGCTCTAAAAAATGTATACAGGGAGGGCATGTGTGTATAGCAGTAACTGAGTGGAACATAGGTGCGAATTGCTCTTCCCATTGATTCCAAAGCAAAACATGGCATATATACATTCATCACTGTGTACAAAAGTAAGGGAAATGTTTTAATGGTAGTCCCAAAGCCATGTCTGGTCTGGGAGTCAAAATAGGCCCTTGCATTCAAATTACACAGAGGCCCAAACAGGCCCCAAACATCAGCCTAGTAAATTTGACTGGAAACCAACCAACCTGGCAACCCTGGCTGACACAAACATAGCCATAAACTCTACTTAAATTCATGCTGTAAGTAATAATTTAGATTGAATTTGTCCTCTATGAATGCTTTTGTCCTTGAGTTAAATAAACGAGACAACACAGTTTGCTTAATGGAAAGAGGAATTTCATTCCTAGATGATGTCCATCTTACATCCCACTTTCAGCTGCATCTGCTATTTTGCGACTTTCAACTTCACAAGCAGTCTTGTCCCAGTTTGCTGTCCATAACCTTCAAAGAGAACAAACGCCATCCTTTGTTTCCAAACACTTTACACAACGTATTCATAGATCCAGTGCAAAGCCCTTAAAGGGGTGGTTCACCTTTAAGGAAACTTTTAGTATGCAATAGTATGGCAAATTCTAAGCAACTTTTAATTTGGTTTTATTGTTTGCCTTTTTCTTCTAAGTTCTGACTCTTTGCAGCTTTTAAATGTGGGTCAATGAGTTGACCCCAACTAAAAAGCAAATACTATGTCAGGCTACAAACGTATTGTTAGTCATTGCTACTTTTTTACATTTAGGCCTCTCCTATTCATATTCCAGTCTCTTATTTAAATCAATGTATGATTGCTAGGGGAATAATGTTACTTCTAATAGTGCCTAATTGCCAAATATAGTGTGACTTAATATCATAATTTATTTTAAAAAATCAATGTATTTGAGTGTTACAGTAGTCAATTTATCAATTTCGTCGCCGTCGCGACGAGGTTCGTCGCCGTCGCGACGAGGTTCGTCGCCGTCGCGACGAGGTTCGTCGCCGCGCGACGACATTCGGCGCGCGCCATATCAAAACTGTGTTTGCGCATGCGCGCGCGTGCGTCATGTGACGCGCGTCGTGTGCGCGCACGCGTCATGTGACGCGCGTCATGCGCGCGTCAAAAATGGGCGTCGCCACTATAAATAGCCCCGCCCGTGCTTACATTTTTAGGAGTGCAGTTTGAAAATGGCAGGACCTGGCATGATGAACCGGGACCAGCTGCGGTACTTCGTCAGGTACCTGCACCAGGAGGGATACGACAATATCCCTCCTGGAGTGAGAGGAATCCAGGCGCTCCGAAGGAGCATAATGGAACGGCTGAGGCGCAGGCTGCGGAGGGAGTACCACCTGCGCTTAAGTTTGCGGGAGCTCCAGAGGATCTGGAGCGACTTGAAAAGGCGCCACAGCGCATTTGTTGATGAGCTGCGCGTGGAGGTGGAAGGTAGAGTTATTTAAAAAGAAAACATCTTATAATGATTTGCTATTTTACAGCAAAAATGTATTTAAGTGAATACTGTAATTAGGATTGGAACAGTTGACTCTGACTGACTGACATAATTGCAGACAAGTTAGATAACAAGTAAATGAGCTGTCAAATGGAGATTATTTAAAAAGATTATAATATTTATTTAAATGCAATACATGAGTTTCCCTTCTTAACTACAATAAAGCCACTTGATTCCTATTTATTTTGGTATTTTGGAGCAAATGTGTATTTGTTTAGGCCTGTGACAAGGCTAATAAGAATTTTACTTCACTTAAAGGTAGATTTATTTAAACATAATAAATAGGTTTCCCTTCTTAACTACAATAAAGCCACTTGATCAGGCTCGGATCTGTGGAAAGGTCACCAAGGCCAGGGCCTAGGGCTGGAAGATTTTAGGGTGGCGGCATGCTGCCCAACCACACCCATATTGGTTCAGAAAAAACTGGGGATGCACAGGAGATACAATAGTTTCCCATGCAGCAATCCCCATTGCTCCTGTCCAGATGATAAAAATTTGCCCGAATAAAGGGGAGGGGACAGGGGCGACGAATGGCAGTGGGCCTAGGGGTGCCTACTATGTAAATCTTGCCCTGCACTTGATTCCTATTTATTTTGGTATTTTGGAGCAAATGTGTATTTGTTTAGGCCTGTGACAAGGCTAATAAGAATTTTACTTCACATAAAGGTAGATTTATTTAAACGGAAAAAATAGGTTTCCCTTCTTAACTACAATAAAGTTAATTTTCCTGTAGTTACAACATGACACCTTATCCTGTATAATTTATACTATACAAATGCAATTGCTGTGTTACTCAAACTGAAATTTATTCATTGCCAGCTGAATGGATCCAAGATGATCCTGATGATGGGGAAGTACCACCACCACCACCACCACCACCTGACCAGGCAGCACCGCCTGCACCTGATGAGGCAGCACCGCCTCCACCTGATGAGGCAGCACCGCCTCCACCACCTGTCCAGGCGGCACCACCACCTCACCAGGCGGCACCACCAGCGGACGACCAGGGGCTCAGTGTAGGCACTCAGACAGAGCATGCCTACTATGACCAGACTGAGCTCCTGGTCACAATAGCTCATCAAGTAAATGCCATGCGGCAGGAGCTGGGAGAGCTCAGGGACATGGTTGAGTCCGGGCAGAGGGTAGTTCCTCCTCCTCCTCCTCCTCCACTTTAATTTATTTATTTAATCTTGCAGCACCGTTGTGCTATATGTTGTAAATTAAAAATTTTTTTTATATCTCTATATTTTGAGTTCATTTTTCATTTGACTAAACTAATACTCACATGGTACTTGGAATTGTTTGGATTCTAATAACACAACGATGACTATTCTTAATCGTAGTCATTAAAATTACATTACATAGTATTTCAGAATCATTACAATAACATGATGTAAATATAAGGTTCATTCACATAAACATATGGTTTATTCATTTTTATCTGAGATACAAAGCATCCAGATACTATCTGTTCAGATTTATTAGTTGTACTTGTGTTAGTAATCTATTAGATATATGAAGTACAGATGGTACTTTTTGGTTAAACGGAGATATAGAGTAGTAGTAGATACCATTACCAGTTGACCAGAGGTAATGTGAAAAAATCCACAAACGTTAAAAGTTTAAGAAACTTGCAAAATGGGAGCCATTTTTTCAAGATAGGAGTCCTCTAACAATGCAGGGCATGTGTGTAGCAGTATACTAAGTGAAACACGCATGTGTATTGGTCTTCCCATGGAGTCCAATCCAATTCAGCACATTCAGACACAAAGCAAAAGATACCATGTTCATTTATCATCACAGACTACAAAGCTTGAAACTAAGGGGAAAATTTTTATTTGTAGGCCCAAAGATGAAAAAAGGTTATACAAACAAAACACCCATAGAAGATGGGCTTCATCAAATTGCACTGCGCGTCAAAAATAACGTCGCGCGTTAAAGCACATACTTGCGTCCGCGACAAAATATTTTGACGCGCGACAAAATCGGGCCGCGCGACTCGTTTCGCGAATTTTTCACCGTTTCGCGAATTTCGCTGGAAATTCGCGAATTATTCGGCGAAGCGAAACGCGACAGATTCGCCCATCACTAGCCAAATGAAATTGTTTAAGGTCGGTGGTGTGAAGTGAATGCAACTCGAATTTATAATCATTTATACCTGCATTTCACTCTATAAGTAGCAAAGGGTAAAGCAGCTTGACTTAACATAAGTTGGAGGCCTATTTATTAAAGGTTGATGTTTAGTGGTTTTAGAAGTTTTTGAAACTATGATTAAACTATTTTTATCTAAAACTACGAATGTCATAAAAGTTATCAAAAAACCTGGATACAGAAAGTATGCTGAAAAAAATGCTGACTGATGCTCTAAAAAATATGGAAACCTAAAAATTTGAGTTTTTTGGGTAATTACTAGCAAAAAAATGAAATTCGAAGTCTGAATTGATTAGAAATTGTCCAATAGAATCAGCACAGCTCCCATTGTCTTCTATGGAATCTCAAATTTTTAAGAGTTTTAAACAAATAAAAAAAATAAAAATTTTAGTAAGTTGGCCCTTAGAGGTACATTTCATTAGGCGGCAGAGGATAAAATCAGCTTGCCTTAGTCATGACTAACAATTGCATTCATTAACCAAATAATTGTTCTCTCTGTATTCATGGACTACAATTATATAGAAATACATCCACTATCAAGAATTTTGTATTTCCCATAATATTGCAATTATTAGCATTGATCACAATGCCTACCTACTGAAATTCCCACACATCGGTTTCTCAGAGCTCACAGTAAATACATTGAAAGTGTGTGGTTTCCTGTAACTTTCTATGTTTTGTGTGAAGAAGCACTAAAGTGATAATGAGTCTAAATACATCTCGACAAAACATAAATATTATTCAGAATGTACTTGTGTTTATGGTCTTTTTTTTAAACACAAATGATAGAACATACTATAATTGGACAACCTACAAAGAAGGAAAACCTCAGGGTAAGGTAAAAATACAATTCTCAGGAAAAGTCTGCAGAAGGTTCCAAGTATTGCCTCATGTATGAGATGTTATGTCTTTATTTGCTTCGTTTTTAACAAAATAGTCTCAATAAACATAAAAGGAGATGATAAAGTTTTATGAGTCTGATGAAATTGATGAAAACGTCAATTCATGCTTTGTTTATTGTGCCAAATCTGTTATTCTGCTGAAAACTGAAATGTTTGTGTATCATCTCATTGAAAATATTCATAGGAAATCCTTAAATAACCTTTCATACCACATTGACTCAGAAAGAAGGAGCGGCTCAGTCGACTCATACCTAATGGCATCATACTGAGTAGTAGTAGTATTTTTGAGTAGTATATTGTTATATACAGCACCAGTCACTCATATGAATGAGTAAATATGTATTTTCTAGGTAGATTACCTTAGCAGTGAGGAAGCAGTTTTCTGGTCTGCTCAATCTCTCTGCTTGCTAGACATGTCTACTTTCCATATGGCAGAGATTTTAAAAAGACTATTGTTGTAAGAGCTGTTGCTTACTTCTTGGAACACATTAAAGGACCCCTTATCCAGAAGAAGCCATGCACACACACAAAAGCTCACATACCTGTAAAAGTTCCACAGTCCAATACTAAAGACAAGATAACAGTATTTATGAATTGGGGTTGTGCTCCCCTTTTTTTCCTATAATTTTTCAGTAAAGACATGGACATACATTGTATCCAGTTTAATTTCTCTCCATAGAAGGTGGCATAACATACCTTGTAAGAGTAACCAATTAAATCCCACTCATAAACGCTGGCCTCCAGGGGCAAAACTTTCTTGAAAAATGACAGAAGGCCACCTGTATCTGTAATTGGCAAATTATTTTTTAAAGAGGGCATCTTTCAGGCACGAGAGGGCCGATTCACTAACTTCGAGTGAAGGATTCGAAGTTAAAAAACTTCAAATTTCGAAGTTTTTTTTGGGCTACTTCGACCATCGAATGGGCTACTTCGACCTTCGACTACGACTTCGAATCGAAGGATTCGAACTAAAAATCGTTCGACTATTCGACCATTCGATAGTCGAAGTACTGTCTCTTTAAAAAAAACTTCGACCCCCTAGTTCGCCATCTAAAAGCTACCGAAGTCAATGTTAGCCTATGGGGAAGGTCACCATAGGCTTGGCTACCTTTTTTTATCCAAGGATATTCCTTCGATCACTGGATTTAAATCCTTCGAATCGTTCGATTCGAAGGATTTAATCGTTCGATCAAAGGAATTATCCTTCGATCGTTCGATCTAACTATCTGCGCTAAATCCTTCGACTTCGATATTCGAAGTCGAAGGATTTTAGTTCCTAGTCGAATATCGAGGGTTAATTAACCCTCGATATTCGACCCTTAGTGAATCGGCCCCTTAGTGTAACATAGGTTAGAACCCAACCATTATTCTCTCTCTAATTCCACTAAGTGCCGCAAGGCAACACTCATATCACTTCTGAGAATTTTGTACAAAACACATGATGGGATTAACTCTGCGTTAAAGCTTTTTATTGTCTTATAAAATTAAATCACAGCCTTGTGGTGGAGATTACATGCAGTTTTCCTCCTCGCTGTATATAGGCCTACTTAATACTGTAACTGATAGAAGACATGAAGATGCCTTTTTACCATACGTAACTGCATTAAAAATATTTTCAACAAACAAGATGTCCTTAAGGTAGCCTTTACTATGGATTCATCCTTCATTTATTAGTAGGTGTTGGATGGAGGACAAAGCCAAAACAGAAATTAGGGAGCCAAACACACACATATGAAGGTAAAGTTCCAAAAAGTGTTGCCAATCGTACCTCAAAAGGAAATGGGGAAACAAGAAAATATATAAAGTGTAGCGTTCTTTTCAAAAAGGATTCACACTCCAGTGCAAATACATACACACATTATGAGTGTTGTAATATCCACCCAAGTGAATACATTTTAAACATACTTTTACACCATCAGATAAGTGCTCTGTGTTTCTGAAAGGGAAAATTGAATGAGAAAGAGATACCCATACCGTGTATGAATATACTCACAAACGTTTATATTATTTTTTGCTTGTAAGTGTGTTGTTACTCCCGAGATTCCTCCTTTGGACAATAAAGAATAACATGTGCGGAAGAGTTTTATGGTTCTTTAATTGTAAAAAAAATATTAAACTCACAATGTTCCACTTTTTAAAACAAAAAACCGTCTCTTTCTGCAGCGTATTTCTCCAGCGCATCCAGCGTTAGGCGCACAGGATGCAACTTCGCAACTTCAGCAGCCTATTTCTTATACTTCAATGTACTCCTGTCAATACTTAAACCTTACCACGGGATACAGAGAAAATAAATTGTACCTTGATTGAATTTCTAAGCCCTTTTCTATTAAACAGATATTTTCCTATATGATGCTTCATCATGAGCAGTGTCTATGGCAATAGTAATCATGATATCCACACTAACCATACACACAGAGATTGAAGGCAGCCTTGCCACTGTGACTCCCATAAGTGACTAAACAGGATGATATTTTCAGTGAGTAAGGAATATGCATCTACACTACAGCAAAACAATGATCTGCCTACATGTTGCTCAAACATAAAGAACAGAGAGACTATGGGCAAGGACCTCAATGCCTACTTTATCGGTACTCTGCTAATATATTGTAATGTAATAATAACAATGATGCCAAGTGATATCTCAGTGATGAGTCCCTACTTGCCGTGACGTACTGAATGAAACCTTTAAAGTAACAGGATTCGATAAAAATAAATTCAGATGTGTGTTTTATGTTTAATTCATCTACGTTCCAACAAGTCAGGGTAAAAACATTTATACATATAGAAGTAGCATTAAAAGAAATATGTATACTGTATATATAGAGAGAAAAAGTTCCAGCCCTCGCAAGGTTTTAGAAAAAGTGAAAAAAGTTTTAATTTGTAGATCGACATTTCGGTCTCCACTTGGACCTTTATCAAAGGGTATATATATATATATTTTATCCAAATAATTCAAATGATTTCCTTTTTCTCTGTAATAATAAAACAGTACCTTGTACTTGATCCCAACTAAGATATAATTAATCCTTATGGAAACAAAAACAGCCTATTGGGATTATTTAATGCTTATATGATTTTCTAGTCGAGTTAAGGTATGAAGATCCAAGTTATGGAAAGATCCATTTTCTGGAAAACCCCAGGTCCCGAGCATTCTGGATAATAGGTCCCATACCTATATATATATATATATATATATATATATATATATATATATATATATATAAAATATATATATATATATATATATATATATATATATATATATATATATATATATATATATATATATATATATATATATATATATATATATATATATATATATATATATTTCCCTTACGTCCCCTACGGCAGCACCATGAGATTTATTTGCTTTCCCTTACATGTAGGACAAGTGAGAAAAAAAGAGTTAATTCTCCCCACCCATAAATACCAGCTACTCACAACCCCCTCTAGTGTTTTTTTGTCCTACCTTCGTAGGCAGGTGAGTGTATTATCCGCGTAAAGGTGGATGCCATATTAACGTTCTTTCTGGTTTTTTCCTAGGTTAAAGATGCCAGGTCCCTAGGGGACTTGAAGACCGTAGACTGCATTACCCAAGGGGTCTTTCAGTCGGAGGTGCGAGTGGCCTCTTAGGTTTTGCCGTCGCCGCAATAGACTGTGCAGCCGAGGGTTGCCCATAAACAAAATGGCGACGATAACCTATGACACGCAACTTAGAGTTGACGTGATTGGTTAAGAGATGTTTACACTGATGATGCGGATCAGGTGTGCTGAAGTTCGCACCAGAGGATCTTTAAAGCTAATCACGCTGTGTTCAGACGCTCCCCTTGTATAGGAGTGTGATCAGCCTGCTGCTTAGAAATTGCTGCCTGGGTTGCAGCCTCCTTATTCAGCACTAAGGTACAAGGTACTCTGTGGGCATGCTTTTTACCTAAGATTCCTTTATAATCTATGTGTAAATTTTCATGTTTTTTCAGATGTCTACCCTAGCCTGTCAAAAGACACAGGAAGTCAAAGCATCTGCAGTGTAGAGCATGTGACACACTTCTCCCAGATGACTATGGGAAAAGGTTTTGTAAGGACTGTCTGTCCTATCTGGCTCACAAGGATGTTGAAGCACTTTCTGAAGCTTCTTCTTCGTGATTAAGGAGTTTATAAAATCAACTATGAAGGATATGTTTAACCAGTTGCAACCTGGCCCAGTCCCTATTGCGGATGATATTGTGAATTCTCCTACAAGAGTTAATCCTATATCTTTAGACGGATCAACTCAGGATTCATCCTCGGATGAGGAAGAAATCTTAGCCTTGTTTCCGGTGGAAAGCACTGCGAAATTGATCAGGAGAGTAAGGTTAATGATGGAATCTCTGGAAATCGAGGATTCGCAGGCAACCACTTCTCAGGTAGCTAAGAAATCTAAAAATTTTCCGGTTCACCCAGTCATGAAAGATTTAATGACTAGAGAGTGGAAAAATCCTGAAAAGCCTCCGTCTATAACAAAAAGACAAAAGCTTTTGTTTCCCATTCAGGAAGAGGAGATACAGTCCTGGGGGACTCCTCCGAAAGTAGATGTAGCCATTGCCAGACTGTCTAACAAAACACTCATTCCTGTGGAAGATGGTTCAGGATTAAAGGATCCTATGGATCGCAAGATGGAGTCCGTACTTAAAAGAGTTTATAATACGGGTACAGCTATTTGTAAGCCAGCCTTGGCAGCCTCGGCAGTGGCTAGATCAACCAGGCATTGGCTTAAACAATTCACGGAGGATATCAACAACAACATATCCCGTGAGGAGCTTCTGGAATCTCTGGAAAAGGTCAATATGGCAGTTGAGTTCTTGTGTGACTCATCCATTGAAAGTATTAAGCTAGCTGCGAAAACTATGGCTTTATCTACAGCATCCAGAGGAGCTTTATGGCTGAGAAGCTGGTCAGCTGATTCAGTATCCAAAAAACAGCTTATGTGCCATGGCATTTGAACCAGGTCGTCTCTTTGGATCAGAGCTGGATAAACTTTTGGAATCTTTGTCAGGCTCTAAGAATAAGCGTCTTCCTCAGGAAAACCAATCAAATAGGAGCAAAAATTCCTTTTTCCGGAATAGAAGAACATCACCTAAAAGAGATAACTACTTTCAAAGAGACAGAAGAAGGAACGATACAAATTCCTTTCGGCCCAATAGAGCATTCAATTCTTCCAGAGGTGAGAGAAGATTTGGGAAAACCTTCCCACCAAAGAAAAGGCCATCCTTCTGACGTCAGAAGTTTACTGCCGGTAGGGGGCAGATTAATTTTTTCTTTCCAGAATGGAAAGAAACCATTGCAGACGCATGGATACTCCAATTAATTGCAGAAGGCTACAGAATAGAATTTCTGAGTCTACCTCCTCAGAGGTTTATTCTTACTCCCTTAAATTCTCCAAACAAACAGCTGGCTCTCGAGCAGGCCATCACAGAAATTGTTTCAGCCAGAGTTTTCGAACCAGTGCCTCCACTGGAGATTCATCGAGGAACCTATTCAAAGGTCTTTTTAGTCCCCAAGCCAAATGGGACTTTCAGAACGATTGTAGACTTAAGACAAGTAAATCAGTTCATCCACAAGAAGACTTTTCGTATGGAAACCATCAAGTCGGTGATAAACATACTAGACAGAGGCGACTATATGGCTTCTTTGGATCTCAAAGATGCTTATCTGCATATTCCAATTTTTCATGCTCACAAGAAATTTCTTCGGATTGCTGTGTTCATCAAAGGAGTTCTGCACCATTATCAGTTCAGAGTTCTTCCTTTTGGGATAACAACGGCACCTCGGGTGTTCACCAAGGTTGTGACCTCGATAGCAGCGGTTCTAAGAGAAGAAGGGATAACTCTTATACCTTATCTAGACGACTGGCTGATTACAGCAGTGTCAGCAGCGCTGTTAAAGAAGCATTTAAACAGAATCGAGCTGCTTCAGTATCTAGGATGGATAATAAATTGGGACAAATCAACCCTTGAACCATCCAGAACAATACAATTTTTGGGACTCATCATCAAATCTGCGGAAATGAAGTTATATCTTCCCCAGGACAAGATTTACAGTTTGAGGGAAGCTGTTCAAGAGATAATCAGAAACCCTCTTTCGACAATCAGAGGCTTAATGAGAGTCCTAGGTTTCATGACGGCATCAATAGAGGCTGTCGCTTGGGCGAAGTTACACATGAGACCTTTACAAACAGAGATACTTATGAGATGGAATCGGAAAGTTTCCTCCATAGATATGAAGATATGTCTCAGCGCAGAGACACGATCCAGGTTGGAATGGTGGCTTCAGGAGAATCACCTAGTACAGGGTCTATCTTTTCAACAGCCGGAATGGATAGTGCTAACTACGGATGCCTCTCAATGGGGATGGAGAGCCCATCTGAGCCATCTAACGGCACAGGGCATTGGGATCCAATGGAAAGCTCCATGTCCTCAAATTTCAGAGAATTGAGAGCGGTCTACAAAGCCATTATGAGTTTCCAAAGACAACTAAAAGGCAAGAGCATAAAGATTCTTTCAGACAATTCCACCACAGTGGCTTACTTGAACAAGCAGGGGGGGACCAGAGTTCCCTTGTTGAATCAGGAGCTATTCAAGATCTTGAATTGGACAGAGAGACACAGTCCTCGTCTGATGGCGGTGCATATAAAGGAAAGGAGAATTTCATAGCGGATCATCTCAGCCGGAAAAAGATTGCTCCAGGGGAATGGTCCCTAGATCAACACATATTCTGGAGAATTACAGATCGATGGGGAATGCCAGAGATAGATCTCATGGCCAACAGGAAGAATCGCAAAACACAGAGGTTTTGCTCCTTAAACAGACTAGATCGTCCGGATTATATAGACGCCATGTCAATCAGGTGGAAATTCCAACTAGTTTACATCTTTCCCCCAATACCTATGATTCCCAAGGTTTTACAGAAGATCAGATTGGAGAGAGTGCAGACAATTCTCTTAACCCCATTTTGGCCTCGGAGGAGTTGGTTCTCTCTGTTAATGAGAATGTCCAGAGGACAGTATTGGATTCTCCCGCACTTTCCGAAGCTATTGACCCAGGGGCCTCTGGCATATCAGCATCTTGCGAGATTGAAGATGACAGCTTGGAGACTGACAGGTCCATTTTAGAGTCAGAGGGACTCTCTAAAGAAGTAGTAGACATACTGATTCAATCCAGAAAAGCTTCTACTATCAAGTCCTATTCTAGAGTCTGGAAAAGATTCAGAGACTGGTGTAAGAGGAAACAGATTTCGGAGACTCAACCTTCTGTGCCGGTGTTGTTAAAATTTCTTCAAGAAGGTTTTGATAAAGGGTTATCAGTAAATACTATCAAAGCGCAGATCTCTGCTTTATCTGCTCTCCAAAATAGATCTTTGTCCACTCTACCGCTTCTTAAAAGATTTGTCAAGGCTATTTCAAGATCAGGCCTAAACTCATTCAATCCTCTCCTACTTGGGACCTACCTCGGGTGTTGAAGAAATTATGTGAAGCACCTTATGAACCCCTGGAAAATATCTCCATTAAGTGTCTATCTTTCAAGACTTTATTCTTAGTAGCCATTACTTCAGCTAGAAGAGTCGGGGAAATCCAGGCTTTATCAATAAAGGAGCCTTACTTGACATTCCTTCCAGACCGGGTTGTCTTGAGAACCCTTCCTAATTTCAGACCTAAGGTTGTCAATACATATAATATCAATCAGGGAGATTGTTCTACCAAATGTTCAGGAAGCCCAAGGCCACAGCTCTCAACTGGCCCTTTTGGATGTAGGCAGAATTCTGAAAGCCTACCTAAGGAGTACAGAAGAATTTAGATTATCTGAAAGTCTATTCATCAGTTTTTGCGGAAGAAATAAGGGGCTAAAGAGCTCGAGACCGTCATTAGCACGTTGGATTAGAGAGACTATCCGGACGGCCTACATTAAGGATAATCTCAATCCTCCATTCCCCTGTCAAGGCACACTCTACTAGGAAAATTTCTGCTTCATGGGCAGAGGCAGCCAATGTATCCTTGGATCAGATATGTAGAGCGGCAACCTGGAGTAATCCAGATACTTTCATCCAGCACTACAGGGTAGACATCTCGGCTTCACAGGAAGCTTCCTATGGCAGTAGCATACTACAGAAGGCGATATGAAGATACCCTCCCTTGTTACTCGTTAACTCTCATGGTGCTGCCGTAGGGGACGTAAGGGAATAAGTAAATTTATACTTACCGTAATTTACTTTTCCCTTAGTCCCTTAGGCAGCAATAAATTACCCGCCCTAATAAAATACTTAAGCATCGGTCTGTGTGTCTTATTATAAAAAAAAAAAAAAAAAAAAACACTAGAGGGGGTTGTGAGTAGCTGGTATTTATGGGTGGGGAGAATTAACTCTTTTTTTCTCAACTTGTCCTACATGTAAGGGAAAGCAAAATAAATCTCATGGTGCTGCCTAAGGGACTAAGGGAAAAGTAAATTACGGTAAGTATAAATTTACTTAATATATATAATAAACAAGGGAAAGTTGTGCTCACCACTATTTTTTAAAACCATTAGGCGGGGGTGCAATGAGGCTGTGACCACAAAATACATATAGTCAAATACAGTCCTCTGCACTCAACCCATTATCAATATATTTAAGACAGAGACATTTTGTGCATACTGCTACTGAAAAATGCCTTACCCTTTAAACAAAACAGGGATTGTTTGTCCATATATTGCAATATATTTAAGCTGGCCAACTACGTCAAAGTCATCCCATATCTGGCCAGTCCTATGCTCAATTTTATCTGATTCATTAAGAATTCTGTTGCTTCATTATACATTTTACATATATTGCAATATATGGACAAACAATCCCTGTTTTGTTTAAAGGGTAAGGCATTTTTTAGTAGCAGTATGCACAAAATGTCGCTGTCTTAAATATATTGATAATGGGTTGAGTGCAGAGGACTCTTGTATTTGACTATATATATATATATATATATATATATATATATATATATATATATATATAATATATTATATATATATATATATATATATATATATATATATATATATATGTATGTATGTGTATATATATATGTATGTGTATGTATGTGTATATATATATATATATATATATATATATACAAAAACAAAAAATGCAGCTCATCCATGTGTTGCAATTAAAATCAGTCTGGTGCATGGGTGTGTGGCTTATATCATATACTGAACTAAACAAATTAACCCAGCACTATCATTATACAACTTTAAGGAACAATTGGATTAAAGAGAACCTATCTGAATTTGGCAAAAGAGACACTTTTGGTTACATGGTTTGTACAAAGTATGCATAAGCTGATGCGCCCCGCCAAGGCAGTGTCCATGCATCAGTCCTACCTAAGTGAAAAAGGGTATTTTCTTTGGGAGGAGAAAGACCATACCTGCTTCTCTCTTTATTTGGCATGACCAAATAAAGATACTGTATATATATATATATATATATATATATATATACTGTATATATATATATATATATATATATATATATATATATATATATACTGTATATATATATATAATATATACTGTATATATATATATATATATACTGTATATATGAGACCAATTATAACCCCACCATCCAGAAAACTCAGAAAAACAATAATCCCATAAACCATAGTGTTCTATTTCAATAAACATGGATAGACGCAACTGCTAGATTGCCAAGGGCTAAATATTGAACCCTCAGGTCCTTCTCTATCAAGAATTTGTCTAACTAATTCCATAAAAGGTATAAGCAGGTTGAATATTTTAAAATTCCAAGTTCGTAAATTTATACCTACCACTAAACTGCCCAGATTGCCAGTTTTTTAAGATCACCCTGAAAGATTGACATATATATTTCTGCATAGTCATTATTAAATGAGCCCCACTATGTTATAAGTGTTGCTAACTAAGCTAGAATGTATTTGAATTATGGCTAAATAATCTTTTTTTTGTTTAATTATTATCTAATATTTTTTTAGTAGCATTAAGGCATGGCATTCTACAAAATGAAATTCCCTCTTAAAAAGGAAAAATCCAGGTGCCAACCATTCAGAATTAATATCCAAAATGCTTGGCATCTGAGTTTTTCTTTTTATGGGTTGATTCCACAATGTACCAGTACGTGGGCACATATGACTCAGATATAACAGACCATTGATCTCCAGCCACTTGTAAAATCTCAACATTTGGAGCAGGGAGTGTTATACCTTAAAATATTTTCTGGTGTGCGTGTGTGTTTGGGGAGTTGTATAGGGGTTGGGAGATAGTATAAGTAGATGGTGAGTTGTGCTATACTGTATATGTGTTTATTCTGGAACTCCATAAAGAAGGATAACCAATGCCTAAAAGTATTTAAAAAGAAGCCAATGGTTTGGGTTTATGTCCTACATGCCAAAGAATGATTGCATACCATTTGCTCTTCGGTCCATGGTGCGTGTGTGATGGGAGAAGCCATGGGTATCATCTACATATATTTCTAACCCTTCCTTTTCAGGATCAGGATTACACATCAGTGACACCGAATCAGGCCACGGGAGTCAAGATGGAGGCAATAGGGCTAATTCACAGATTGTAGAACTCCGAAGGATTCCAAAAGCCGACACTCGCCTATAATTCATGTATGTAGCTCAAAAATTTAACTATTTTTGTAACTGCTCTCAGTATTGCACTAAATACTATTCTTCTTTATTAGTATTTGGACAAGAAACGATTAAGACAAAAGGTCACAAGAAGGTATAACATGGCCTCAAAGTGTGAAAATAAAAGGCTAGAATTGTTGAACCAGAAATGTGGAAAATAAGGTGACCTGTGAGTCATTAACATGTTAATTAGCCTATTCCTTGGAAACAGTGAAACAGTTATTGGCCTCGAGATATTTTTCATGTAAATGCATTATTTTATACTACTGAACTAGTTTGTAAGTTTTTTTTTATACCTTTTAGATATTGCAAGTAAAGAAAGACTGCAAATGTTTTTATCAATGTAAAGTAAGAATTTTAGGGATGATGGTTTACTAATGTATATATGTAAAGTAAAAAAAAAACAATAAATTGAATTTCCATAAACGGAGAAACCAGAAATCACATTTGCAGTAGGACAAAGAAAAACCAAATTCAATAAATATAGAAAATTGTATTTCATAGTACATTGAAAGTTGAATATTTGGTGTTTGCTTTGTATGCCCTGAATATTTTACATCTAGACACGCAACTTTATAAAGCACATTTGCTAATTTATCAACTATGTAAAGACAAAGGGGTAGATTTATCAAAGAGTGAAGTTAGAGATCTCCACAGTCCGCAGAGTGAAATTCCTCCTCTCTCCTTTCATTTCTATGGGATTTTTAAAGGCGTATTTATCAAATTTGATAAATGCGCCTTTAAAAATCCCATAGAAATGAATGGAGAGAGGCGGTATTTCACTCTGCGGAATGTGTATCTCTTTCCGACTTCACTCTATGATAAATCTACCCCATGGTATTTGAGTGAATAATCAAAAAAATGTGCCACTGACAAAGATCCATTACTTGCTATGTGACATCTTTGAAGAACTTTTTTTTCTTCAGAACACCTGAAAGAGGCAAACACATCATTGTTTCCATTTTCAGTTTCCAATAAACTACTCAAATTCTAAGTAAAAACAGGCAGATTTACTCGCTTATATAATCATGAAGCTTAAAGGAGCAGCCAGCTTTAATCATGTGTAGTAAGTAGACATAGTAGTAGACTAAAGAAGTAGTTAGACATATATATATATATATATATATATATATATATATATATATATATATAAGTCACACATATGAATTCTGTGTATGTGTGAAAATATGCATGATCAAACTTGGTATTAAGCTTTTCTGGACAGCTCCTGTTAATGTTTTGTTAATGTTATTGCACCCTTTTGAGAAATAAATGGTGAAGCTTGAGAAACAAGATACTAGCAATTATTTTCCTTTCATTGCTTATGAGGTAATTAATTATACCTGTCTATGTGTATAGTTTTATTTGCAAAGAAAATCACTCATCATTCATCTGCCTTTTATTGTATGTGCCACTACCTTAAATGACTAGTATGGAAGGAAATAAAAGGCACCAACGCTAAATATTTAATTTGCATTTCATGGAATTGGTTTACAGTCATGCAGAATCTATTAAACATGCAATAATGAACTGGAACAGCCTAGCAATTCTCTCAACTCATATAAAATGCCTTACCTACCAGGCAGCTGTTTAGAGAGGATATTGCTGAATTGCTGCAGTTTCAGAAACCTGCAGCTAGCCCCTTGAGTAGAGTGTTTTTTTCACCAGCAGTCTATCCTAGAGGCGCTGCTGGGAGAAGCATTAAGGCACTCCACCGTCCCAACCAATGTTGCACAACAGTTAGGAAGCAGCAGGAGACATGAGCTGCAGTGGTGCCTCCTATGACTGGAGGTAATGAAAGGATTGGCCTGCCCTTCCTAATGCTGAGATCTGCTTCTTGCACCAGATTTTGAATCCATCACAAGGAGCAAAGTGCACCATTCCCTGGGGTGCAAGCAAGTAAGGAGTGCACTCTTACTCCCGTTAGTGCTTTAGCACTTGTGTACCAGAGGAAAGTAAATGACCCCTTAGGTCTCACACAGGAAAACAAACCCCACAAAAATAAAAGTGAAGACCACTGGCGAGAAATCAGTGAGTGTGAGGGCCCGCCGGCACAAATCCACCAATAAAAATGCAGAGTGAACGGCTAACATTTTTGGCAAAATCAGTAGGTTCAATTTCATTCATCTGCTGCATACTTTGTGCAGGGCTGCTTCAACACATGAGACTTACTTTCAAAATAAGGTCCATTGCCTTTTCTTCCATACAAAAGATGCAATTACATAATTACATAATGGCTTAAGCGGAAGAAAGACATTTGTCCATCAAATTTAAGCACTGAAAGCCATCCTGCTCATGCTGTCCATTTTCAACCCCTAGGAGGTTTCTGGGTCAAAAGAAGAGTTAATAGTAGGGACTGGACAAAAGGCTTACTTGGTAACTATGACTGTGCTGTTAGAAATGGACACTTGCTGGGCATGTACATTATATATAATCAGTCAGCAGTTGATTGCATTTTAACTTCTCTGTCATGCTTGATGCTTTATTATTGTCACTTAGTGGTATGATAAGCGATTGGAGGCTCAGCGGATACGTCCAAGGTCTGGAGTAAAACAAACAGTACAGAAAGTCCAAATATTGGTGTATGCAATAAACCACACAGTTCAGTAAGTTCACAGGAGTAATAAAGTGTAATGAGACATGAGCAGATACAAGAAGATTTGAAGATGTCATGATTAGATATAGATAAATCATCTTCCATCATAACTTGGCTGTAATCTCTTAAAGGGGATATAAAGGCAAAAAAATAAAATCCCATTTTTACTTTCTTTAATGAAAAAGAAATCTATCTCCAATATACTTTAATTAAAAAATGTGTACTGTTTTTATGAGAAACCTGACTGTGTGCAGTGAAATTCCCCCTTTATTTTACTTGCTCTGACTGCTGCGGATAGGAAACGGTCCCTAGCTGCTCTGCAGGGAAACAATCATACTTTCAGACAGCAAGGGGAGCCCCACCCACCTTACTACTCAAGCAGCTTTGTTTGTTTTCCTGTAAAGCAGCCCGCGACCGTGTAGAAATTCGTATTCACAGACCCAGTGCAGTCTGCATATTCGGATTTTTTTTTATTGGTTTTAAATCACAATACATGACAGCATAAGACAAAACATACCTCAAGAAGATAATGCAAAGGATACAAAAATGAACCCCAATGTTACAATCTGTGACAAATAACAAAAGGTACACTGTGCAACTGTTACATCTCCATAAATAGATGCCACCAGAGAAGGGGAGCATCATATTCCCACGCACATCCAGTATAACACCAGATATGCAAGACAATCAAGAATAATATATACATGGAAACTACGCTTTTACACAGTAATCAAGTATGCAAAAGAAAAGAACCTCGCACCATAGTTGCAGTGTGACACCACACCCCCCTCATGAGAGCTGCATATTCTGATTATTAATCAGTCTTGCTGTATCGGCTTCTATGGCAGATATTATTTGATTGTGCTGACCACACTGAGCATGTGCATGGTCTTGGTCTTGCAAAGATGTTTAACAAAGTTACAAGATGGTGACCCCCTGTGGCCAACTTTGAAAGCATAAACTAGCTTAATTAGGTTTGTGGTGCAGTAAGTTAATTTTTATGGTTCGTATACAAAATACGATCCTGAAGAAGGGAGGCTGTGTCCCCCCGAAACGTTGAATATTTATTGTTGGTGGCATTAATAAAAGGGGCACTATCCCCGACTGCAACATTGGTGTGTGCGGACCGTTTTTCGAGAATACATCGTATACAAAATACAGCATTTCTAGCACTATTCTATTTTAGACTTTAGTTCCCCTTTAATGACCACTATAAATTCTAAAAGACCTCAAAGACCTCAAAGGGTAGTTACGAGTTGCATATTCCAACGTGTTTTTTTTTTAAATAAGATAGCAGTTGAGAAAACATTTTTGACGCTTTTTCTTCATTTGTTTTTTTTTTCCTCAACCTCGAAATTAAGTAAATGGGCTTCTCAAGTGTGTGATCTCCAAACTGTCTGACAACACTGAAAAACAGTAAGAACTGATTCTCAAACATGGTGTCGCCAAACGAGTGGATCTCTCCCCAATATGCCCACCTTGAGTTTGGCAATATTTGGCTGATCCGATCGTCGGCCCTAGGGCCCAACGATCGGATCAGAACGATGGGTAAACGGGCTGTCAGATTGCGGGACTGCATTAACGAACAGATGCGGTCTGCGATCCGAAGGGATTTTTAGTCCCGTCCGATCGACATCTGGCCGACTTTTGGCCAGATTGCGATCGGGGAAGCCCGTCGAAGGGCCCCATACATGGACCAATAAGCTGCCGACTGTCTGTCGGCAGCTTTTATCGGCCCGTGTATGGCCACCTTTAGCTTCCGCAAACAAAAATAGTGGAGTGCAGGTGGATTACTGGTTTGTTAAAACAGTGACAAAATTTCATTAAGACGGTTAGTGAAGATTTATTTTCCCTAACTTTCCAGATTCAGACTTTCCTAAATATTAACTGATTCCCCTGACAATTTCTTTCCAAGCTGCCATTGGAGGTTTCTAGTCAAAACCTGAATCTGGCCTCTAAAATATTGCACTAATGAGACTATACCGAGTTTCCCTGCCCAGACAGATGTGTGTACATGTTTACTTACGCTAATGTGTTTGCTTATGATAATATACTTTATGAGTCAAATAGAGGCAGGACTGCAGGGAGATAAGAGAGAAGCTATGAGGGGAATGTTCTAATAATATAACTGTGCTTCAAACATTCAACATTAATTTAGTTTTCACCTATAATACATGTATAAGGAGGAATTTGTATTCTTTTTTCAATTTGAATTGGGGAAAAAACATGGTTATGATTTTTTCTCAGTCCCTAACATAATGTCAAAATCGGGATCCCAAAACAAGAACAGACGCCAAGGTTCCGGTCATGGCCCATGCTTCTGCCTATAACAGGCACCTTTCTCATTGGGAGGAGCCCTTCATTACTCTGATGCCGCCCAGTCTTAAAGGGAGAGAACCAAGGCGAGAGTTCTGGGCAGGCAAGAGTACTGGCAGAAGCGACTAAAGTAATTGAGAAAGAGCAGAGTGTAGTCGAGGTCAATAACCAATCAGTCAGCGCAGTACAGAATCAGGATCCAGAAGTCAGAAAAACAATAGTCAAGGACAGGCAAGGGTCAAGAAACAGCAAATCAGACAAAAAGCGCACACAGGAACTATCTAGAATAGGCCTAAATTGGGCAATGAGAAAAGGGAGCAGGCGCTGTTAAGTATTTGAATTTTAAACCAAGCGAGATGATGTCACAGTTCTAGTAGCTTCTATGAGATGTTCCTCATATGTTCTAGTGTGTTTATTTGTGATACCATGTGACACAAAGTGGGTGGAGCCCATGTAGAAATAAATGCGAATAAGTGGTGTGTTGCTATGTATGTCTACACTGGAGCAAATAAAGCTTGCTCTCAAATGGAGCATTGAAGAAGATACTCTCTGCCCCAATAAGTAAACAAGATTTATAATATAGGTATTAAAAAATTAGTCTTGCCTTTAATTCCTAAAAATTACACTTTATACATTTTAGGTCCAAGGCCAAAAATGAGTAATGTATCATTAAATATAGTGTATTCTCTCTTGAGGGAAGTGTCCCATTAAGTATTGCAATAAATACATGAAAGTACATAATTACACACCAACTTGCACACTCATGCAATTATTCAACACTGTTAAAGCTCTCTTCAAAGAGATAGAGTATTACAGAATGATGTGATGACAGGCTTACATTCAATATTGCTATCACCCTGGCCAGGAAAACTGACTGAATGACATTTCTCAACCCTATTATTTTAACTTGAAAAACGTGTGCTGACAGATAAGCAGCTGCCACCTTCCAGGCAACATCCAATGAAATGTTGTCCTATTTACATTGGGGTAGGAAGTAGCACATGTCACACAAATAAAAAAGGAAAAGTATATACTGTCCTTGATGTATTAATGTAATGTTCTAGTGGGCTTGGAAGATATCTATAAGAAGACATGATGAATAAGTGCCAGGTGGAGGATATGATTAGTTTATATATAGCTAATATCTAAATCCCAAAAGAGAAATGTTGTAAACTTATTGGGAGTGCTTCAATGAGTACTTTGCAATTTGCATTAAAGGCAGTCCATAAATTCAATGAAATCTGGACAATGGACCCTGGCCCATAGAGGTAAGATCTTTTAAACCAATGGATCCCAAAGAAGTGTAAAGAAAACCAGAACATGAAAATAATGAAAATCATATTTCTGAAATTTGATTGTAGATCAGATCTATTTTTTAAAACAAAATGTAAAGGTCAAGGTAACACAGGCGATTTGTCTGGAGGCAGAACATCCCACCATAGTCCATGTTAAACCCTAACATCTCAGCTCAGCTTGGAGATCTCTGTTCAGGAGGTGGTACAATAATTCCCTTCCCATGCCATTGACAACTGTGCCCTCTCCAGGAGCCCCAGGTGGCTCTAAAAAAATGCTGATCTGCTTCTGTATTGTATAGATCTACAGTATAACCTGAGGCACTTCAAGATCTTTAATCTGCCAACTCTATGATATGTCGAGTAAAGGTGGCCATACATAGGCAGATTAAAGCTGCAGATATCTCCAAGCTGAGCTGAGATGTTAGGGTTTAACATGGACTATGGTGGGATGTTCTGCCTCCAGACAAATCTCCTCTGTTACCTTAACACAGGAGATTTGTCTGGAGGCAGAACATCCCACCATAGTCCATGTTAAACCCTAACATCTCAGCTCAGCTTGGATATCTCTGTTCAGGAGGTGGTGCAATCATTCCCTTTCCATGCAATTGACAACTGTGCCCTCTCCAGGAGCCCCAGGTGGCTCTAATAAAATACTGATCTGCTTCTGTACTGTATAGATCTAGAGTATAACCTGAGGCACTTCAAGATCTATGATATGTTAAGTAAAGGTGGCCATACATATGCAGATTAAAGATGCAGATAATGGTCCTTTAGACTGATTCAGCAGCTTATCTGCCGTGTGTGGGGGTGTTTGACATGTCTCCCTGATCATTATCTGGCCAAAAATCAGCCTATCGATCGGGCAGGTTTTCTTGCAATCGAGGACCGCATTGGATAGTTGATGCGGCCCAACGACAGGTCGGTGCCCATTTCCTTCCTTCGTATAATCCAATTGATCTTCACACCTGCTATTGTGGCCGCATGTGAAGATTTAAAGAAAAAGTGTCTGGATAGGGAGGAATTTCAAGCGATAGATGAAACAAACCCTGTGGTCCGGGCCCCCATCCCCCCATGGCCATGGTGTCTGCTTCCTGTATAATAGGGATCCCCAACCTTTTTTTACCCATGAGCCACATTCAAACATAAAAAGAGTTGGGGAGCAACATAAGCATGAAAAAAATCCAGGGGGTGACAAATAAGGGCTGTGATTGGCTATTGGTAGCCCCTATGTGGACTGGCAACTGTAACAACCTGCCTGGAGTTGAAGTAGGGACCTGGTGTTCGTCTGCTGTCTGTATTACCACTACTCTATGTGAGCAGACAGCTAAGGCCCTGGATTAACTGGTACCTTCCTTTCAGTGTCCAATGAAACAATAAATATGCTGTTATCCACTTGCAAACAAAAAGTGTGTGTTTATTTCATGAGTTAATGGTTTGACACCAATTCACACCACTTACAACATTTCAGGGAGATGTGTTACTCAATCCCTTCCTCAGGTTTCATTGGACACTGTAAGGAAGGTACCAGTTAATCCACCTGCACTCCACTATTTTTGTTTGCAGAAGCTAAACCCCTGGTTTAATCCTGTGGCTATGCTTTGTAACTGCAAGTAGGCATGGCTGATCTGTGTAAGCCATTAGTCTGGCTACAAAACCCCCTAGTCTGCTCTGACTCATTGTCTAATGTGGGTCTATTTCCTAATGTTCCTGTGTGTGATTCTCATCTGATTTTCTGGTTCCTGACCTTTGCCTGGTTTTGACCTTGCTGTGTCGCTGACTGAACCAACCCTGTTTAACCACTCTTCTGGATCATGACTTTCTACTGTGTTACCAATTTGTTTTGACTCTGGCATGTTTATCCTGACTATGCTCCTGGTTCCTGATTCTGTACTGCACTGTCTGACTGGCACTGTCACAACCTGTTCCACAACTTCCCTCTCAAATCCCCGTTCCTCCTGTATACATTATTCTTCCCTTACCTGCCCAGAACTTTCTCCTGGTCCTCTCACTTTGAGACCTGGTGGCATCTGAGTAGAGGAGGCACCTCCCAAATCAAATATGGCTGCTATAGGCAGAAGCGTGAGCTAAAGCCGAGACCTTCTGTTTTGTTCCGGATTTGGTATATCATATGTGACAGTAACCTACAGGAGGCACTGATTAGCAGTACACATGGTTTTTATGCAACCAAAACTTGCCTCCAAGCCTGAGATTCAAAAATAAGCACCTGCTTTGAGTCCACTGAGAGCAACATCCAAGGGCTTCATCAACAACATGTTGCTCGCGAGCCAGATTATGCCACTGATAAATAGTGATACTTATACACAAAAAGGTCTCACCAGGAGCCAGTGAACCTGTCAGTTAGTATTTGTAATTTGGAGAAAACCAAAGTAGCTGGAGGAAGCCAACACAGACATGTAGGGTAGAAAAGACATGCACTTTGGGCTCCCAATATGGGTGAAAGATGTAAAAAAAAAGTACAATAAAACTACAAAATACATATTATACTGTGTAGCAATTGTTAGATATTCAGTGTATATAGCAGTGCCCGACCTGCAGCTCTGTAGCTGTTGGAGAATTTAGGAGATTTAGCTCAACAACAGCTGAAGGTTTAGCATCCTTGATATATTTATTTCCCCACCCAGATTGGGGCCCAGTCTTCTGGCAATGCCAGGAACTCCATTCTAATTATAGAAGTATTATAGCTGGCAGCTGATCCCTAATGGTTTATTTGTCTGGTTATTGTTAAAGAAAACAAAGAACTTCTCCCTTAGGAGACTTTGTATAGTAATAATGCTACACATGTGCACTGAGTCTATTCAGGTGCTGTTTGTTACGCGCTCCCAAAGAAACAATGGAATACGATAATCCATCAGTTGTATCACCGTAGTTTACAATTACCAATTAAAACAAAGGTGCCATGGATTTTATAGAAATGTAATGGAAGCAGAGAACATAAGAAGCACTACTGTGCCCGTGTCCTGGTTGGATGGTTAAACTGTGCTTTTGAATATGGGGGCACTGTATTCATTAGTAAAGGACCACATCAGACAAAGAAGGTCCTTTGATTAATTTAACAATTGCTGTTATGCAAAGCTATATCAATTGAACTAGTTTCATGCTGTAGGTATGTATGCAGTTCGGACACTGATTTGTGCCAGTATGAACAGGCAGTCTGCATCCAAATATCATTTTTTTATATGTCTTTAACAATCAGGGCCAACATTAGTCTCTACAGCACTTTCTGATTTTGCTAAGGAGGGGGTAATTTACTTCTCCAGGGGATGCAAGTGCTTGAGCACTAAGAAACACAAGAGAACGCCCCATAGTGTTCAACTTAGTGCTCTTCTTTGTGCCCAGGCCCAGACTGGCAATCTATGGATGGATTGGATTGAATTGAAATGCCAGAGGGGCTGCTGTAAGATGCCATAGAAAGTCACTATTTAATGGGCTGGTGGCGGCTGTTTGAGCCTCTGTATACCTGAAATGCCAGAGCCTGATATTCAGTCCAGACCTGCTCCTGCCAGTGGTGTAATTAGCTATACAGCAGAACCGGCTGCTACTGGGGGCCTTGACAAAAGGGGGGTCCAGTCCGTGGTGTCTGTTGCATTGTATTCCCCTCTCCACAGCCCTTCTCTGACCTTTAATATAGCAGCACAGTAGGGCCCAATAGGTACTGTTTGCACTGGGCCCCCTTAGATAATTATTTTGTGTGGGGCCTGGTGTGCCGTAGTTACTCTGGTGCCTCATTTTAAATTGTCTGAGAAGCAAACCATAGAATCATCTCTGTCTTTACTGCCTGCCATAGAGCCCTATTTGCTCTGCATTAGCTGCCAATCGCTTGCAACTCTTTAATAACCTGAGCAAGAACCACAAGCTTCAACATTCAAAATGCCATTTATGCCATAGCCCTAAGAGTCTGGCCGAAGACATGGGGGAACATTTACTTTGCGCTGAATTTTCGCTTTGGAAAGCTTCTCCATACTTTGCGCAACTACATCAGGCATTAATTGGTTCATTTGTCAGTGCAAAAGTTCCTTTGCGAATTTTCTCTAGCAAAACTTTGTTTATATATGTATGCTTACGTCAATTTAAATATGGCAGCTACATAAAAGTCACTGGTCATATGTATGTATTTATTAGTGATGTTGGCAGTGGCCACTTATTATTAAAAATGTCCAAGGAAGCAAAATAAAGACAAAAGTGATCCTCTATTGTCCTAGACATGAGCCTACGATAAAATTAATGTTGCATGAGCTTCAATTGTTTAAACATAAACCTTAATATACAAAAAAAAAATGCCAGCGTTTAAAAAAAAAAATATTTGAATACAAGATATGACATTGTAATGTTGAAGATGTAGCTTCAATTAATAATTCGAAAGGCAGAACCTGGAGAAGCTGACTTTGGAGAAAAGGGTAACATACTGGAAAGTTTGATACATTTGCGGATTAATGATTGTTGGCCTGGATGAAAATTTAACTGGCGAAGCTGAATGCAAGTTCTCTAGCGTTGAGGTTTTTTTCTAGCACATTGTCCTCTTCGCCATTTAGTAAATAGGCAATGTCGTGCCAGATTCTCTTATTGGCAAATTTTTAGTTTACCATCCACAATTCGCCTTTTATTAAATAAGCCCCTAAGAGAGCATCTTATTCCTGACTTTGCAAAAAAAAGCACTGCTGGATCTAGGCCGTCCCAATGAAAAACACTTTTAGCTCGTTTTTAGTGTGAAGCTGCTGTAAAACTATCTACTGACATGTGCCATGCTCACAGGATACGTTAGTGCTTTTTCCAACACCCCAACCAAGTCAGTGCTGTGTGGCACCCAGTCGAAGGATGTGAAAACATGGGGGTATTTTAATCAAAGAGTGAAGTTAGAGATCACCACTGTCCTGTAGAGTGAAATTCCGCCACTCTCCATTCATTTCTATGGGATTTTGAAAGGCATATTCAACAAAGGATGAACTTTCACTTTCACCCATTGATAAATACTCTTTTAAAAATTCCTTAGAAATTGATGGAGAGAGGCGGAATATCACTGTACAGGACTGTGGTGATCTCTAACTTCAGTCTTTGATTAATATACCTGTAGGTTTGTAATTGACAGAGAGGGGTATATTTATCAAAGAGTGAAGTTAATAGTGAAGTTCCGCCACTAGAGTGAAATTCCGCCACTTCCCATTCATTTCTATGGGGTTTTTAAAGGCGTATTTATCAAAGGGTGAAATTTCACTCTCACCCATTGATAAATATGATTTTCAAAATCCCATAGAAATGAATGGGAAGTGGCGGAATTTCACTCTAGTGGCGGAACTTCACTCTTTGATAAATTTACCCCAGAGTCTTTTCTGGGAAATCCATTGAATTATTTAATTTGCAGCCAATCTCTCTGCATGATACCCAGGGGCCTTGTACTAACATTCAAATGTTTTCAAAACATTTTTCAACTCTAAAGCTCTGAAAAAAATTGAGATTTATTAAGTGTAAAAAAACTGTAATAAAAAATTTGCCAAGTAAAAGTTGTCGAAGTTCTATAGAAGTCAGTGGGAGCTGCGCTGATCCTATTCAGACTTTAATAGGTGTTTTGATTGGTCTCATACCCCTTCTCTTTTTAGATTACAAGATCTTTCTTGCGATGTATATTCATTGTATAGACCTTATTATTTTATAGCGTTGCAGAACATGGTTATGCTTTATATAACAGGTGTTCATAACAATACTACTTATAATTAGCCGCGGCACAGTGGTAATGGAGCAGGAATCATAAACCCACAGGTCTTAGTAGGAAACTTAACAAAATGCTTGAGGTTAAACTGTGGTTTGGCAGAACTGCGAGTGACCAGGTTTCCTGGGTTACTCATTTTAAAAGTATCTTGGCGTGATGCTGAACTTTTCCAATAACCACAATATCTTAAAATGTTCTTTCTTAATTGCATGTTAAGAGCATGTGGGGAAACACCTGGACTGGCACCGTTTTATGATGTCACTCTGTACAGTCACAAAACCATTTTAAATAACAAGGAAAGGGTACTAAAGAGTTAATCCAATCTAGAGGCATATCTCCAGTGGTGTCTTCAGCCCATATTCAACCTGTTTTCCTGACCTGAAGCCGCATAGAAACAATAAAACACTTAGGGGTATATTAATCAAAGGTGTATTTATCAAAGGATGAAAATGAAAGTTTTTTTTTTTATTTGATAAATACGCCTTTACGTCGGTATTTCACTCTAGCGGACTGTGGTGATCTCTAACTTCACTTTTTGATAAATATACCCCTTAGTTCTTTAATGGAAATACCTATAATTCTATGCTCCTGCACCAAGACAGTCACATGTGCAGTATAAAGTATTTGTGGGCGTTCTTTCGCAGAACAGGCAAGGAACACTCACCCACAAAGCCCTCCCACCACTGACGCACACCAAAAGCAACCGACAAAGATGGCTGCTAGGGGGGACATGCAAAACACAGAAAGGGCATATACACACAATCACCTAGCGTGAATACAAGCTTGTGTGCTGTAAATGTATCTATTTGTTACAGTGTACAAGAATCTTATGTGGCACCATGTTGATGATGGTGGTAGATCCAAGATAGCACCGCAACAGAGGGGCACTGAAGAAAGTTCAAAAGTGCACAGAGGGAGGGTTATTTAAAAAAAATAAGTTTGTGATCTGCTACAGGCAAGGGCACTTTACAATATATTTAGGGCTGTAGTGGAAGCCTTCCCTTGTCCTTTAAGGCATTGTTTGCCATGTCAAACCCCTAGTCATATCTGACTGCAATAATTGATCAACAAGCTATAACCTCCATGAACTTTTTGTGTGGGAATAATAATACAATAAAAAATAACACAGTTCTGCAACATGTGTTCTACATGGAAATTACGGTGGAATTATGGTGAAAATGCGGCATTGAAGGTGACACAAACATGACAAACGGTATCCGAAACTGCATTTTGGTCGCAAATGACCCCTACCGTGTCTCACCAATCTCTTGCTCGGCCAACAGTCTAGATGGGAATTCAACATTCCCTGACAAGGATAACTTCTCACTTGCTTATGTTACAACTGCAATAGGGGCACCATTCAGGTTAAGGTTACCAGACATGTGAGATGCCAACAACTCAGAGACAAACAGCTTGAAGGGCTGCAACCCTTGCAATTAGTTTAAATGAGTACTCAACCCAGAATTAGGATAGATCAGAACACAAGGCATCACTGCAGTGAATAAGTAACAGGTGTAGGGGACCGGCCCCTATTCAAAATGAAATGCTTAAAGAGCAAGTCGACCACAAAATAAAAATGTGCCTAATGAAAAAAAGCATAATTCTAAGCAACTTTCCATTATACATTTGTTAATAATTTTCAGTGCTTTGAATGTTATTTGTAAAAACAGTTGCTTAACTCCTGGTCATTACTTTTTAAACAATGTTGCAAAGACAGGTCTGTTAATCAGCTGTTTTGTCATAAGCGGGCCATGGACGCAAAGATACAGTGCGAATCTTCGTTTTGTACAAATTTCGGATCGCGTGTGGTTCATCCCGACATTTTTTTGTACCAGCAATTGGCAATTTGGCAGGTTAATAGATTTATACTGGCTACCAATAAGATTTCTGCATGTATTGTATCTGATGATATCAAGGTGACGGTCACTGCTATTTGTCAGGCATTACTTTTGTACGATTACTGTCTGTCAATTCTTGGCCAGAACATTGTCTGATGTGTTTCCTATTTATTTTAACTGGAATGGTTAATGGTAGATCATTAGACTGAAACCAAGGCACAAACAGTAAAATCTCCATATCCATCGCCAGCTTTACATTGTTTCAACAGTCTGAACCATCAGGGCAGAGAATAGAAAGGGACAGACACTGCTTTCAGTAGCAATATATATTCAAATAACCAGGGTTGGACTGGCGCATTTCAGGCCCACCGGGTTCCGAACCTCGGGGGCCCCATGAGCATGCGCAAAAAACGGCATGGTATGGGAATACGGAAAAAACATTGCGGTGTGCGCATGCGCAAGAAACGGATTGCTGCGTGCATACGAAAGAAAACTGAGCGCCAATAGTTTCGCCTGATAGGGGAGCGAGTCTGGCCCGGCGGGGGTCAAAGAGGGCCGAGCCCACCAGGTTTTTTCCCAGTGTCCTGCTGGCCCAGTCTGACCCTGCAAATAACTTAAAAACCTTAGAAAATGTGTAATGAATGTATATTGCAAAGTTGCTTAGAATTATGTTTTCTTTTAAGCACAAATATATTTTTGGGGTTCACGTTTTAAAAATAAAATGTTATAATCTGCAAGCAACGTTGTAAAATGTCACAATATGAAAATCTCAAGCAAGATGTTCCCAATGTCATTTTGAGTTTGTCCTTCCAGGGTTTCATGATGACTACATGGAAATGTGATGTGAGCTAAAGTTTTCCCTGTGAAACCAAAACTGTTTGCTCATCAGATAGCACTGATTATTTAGCTGTGACAGCTATTGGCTGGATACCAGCTGTGCTTTGCTTTGACTTGAAGCAGTCTTACATACAGGCTACAAAGAGTACTCATATGGCAATTCCTTAGACATTTTAGCTTCATAGCAAACAAAAACAAAAATGACAAGTTGTGGAAAAATTTAAACGTTTTCTAAAGGGTCCAATGCAAGAATTTGTATTTGCACAACATGGGCTAATGTGAGGTGTAGTTTCCTGGATCCCTGCACAACTTATGTACTGTATTTTGATGGTTGTAATAAATGATACTATCCTCATTTGTTTTGATGCATCAGGTGCAGTTGTGTCAGATGCAAGTCCCCCTCACAGCCACAATGATTCTGGAATCTTTATAATACAGGTATAGGACCTGTTTTCCAAAATGCTTGCCACCTGGGGTCTTTCCATAATTTGGATCACCATACCTTAAAGGGGTTGTTCACCTTTAAATTAACTTTTAGTATTATGTAGAGAGCAATAGTCTAAATTAAATTTAGACTATTGTGGTTTCAGTTATTTAGCTTTTTATTCAGCATCTCCCTAGTTTGCAATTTCAGCAAACTGGTTGCTAGGGTCCAAATTACCCTAGCAACCATGCATTTGATTTGAATAAGAGTCTGGGATATGAATAGGAGAGGCCTACATAGAAAGATGAGTTATAAAAAGTAGCGATGGCTATACATGTGTAGCCTTACAGAGTATTTGCTTTTAGTTGGGGTCAGTGACCCTCATTTGAAAGCTGGAAAAAGTCAGAAAAAAGGCAAATAATTCAAAAATAAATAAATAAATAAATGACGGCCAATTGAAACGTTACTTAGAATAAGCCGTTCGATAACATACTAAAGGTTAACTTAAAGGGGTGGTGGTTTTCATTATTTATTTTTTATAGTTTTATAGTTATTTGCCTTTTTCTGATTCTTTGCAGCTTTTAAATGGGCGTCGCTGACTCCCTTAGAAAAAACAAATGCTCTGTAAAGGGCTCTTACACACGGCCGTTCCGACCTGCGCTCCCCTGCGTTCCGTTTGTTGGCGTTCAGCCGCAGGGGAGCGCAGGAATAGACGCAAGTAATGATTTGAAATGGGGCTGTACTCACTCAGGCGCGTGTAGGCGCCGAACGCAGGAAAAATGCAGCATGTTGCGTCTGAACCTGCGTTCGGCGCCTACACGCGCCTGAGTGAGTACAGCCCCATTTCAAATCATTACTTGCGTCTATTCCTGCGCTCCCCTGCGGCTGAACGCCAACAAACGGAACGCAGGGGAGTGCAAGTCGGAACGGCCGTGTGTAAGAGCCCTTAGGCTACAAATGTATTGTTATTGCTAATTTGTATCACTCATCTTTCTATTCAGGCCTCTCCTATCCATATTGCAGTGTCTTATTCAAATCAGTGCACGGTTGCTAGGGTCATTTGGGCTACCCAGCTGTTTAAAATGCAAATTGAAGAGCTGCTGAATAAAAAGCTAAACAACTCAAAAACCTTAAATAATGAAAACAAATTGCAAATTGTCTCAGAATATCCCTCACTACATCATTCTAAAAGTTATCTCAAAGGTGAACAATCCCTTTAAAGGTGAGCCACCCCTTTAAGGGTACTAAAAACTAAACATTAAATTAACCCAATAGGATTGTTTTACCACATTATGAATCCATGCAGCTTAGTCATCATGGAGTACAAGCTACTGTTTTATTATTAAAGAAAATAATTAAAGGAGAAGGAAAATCTTCCAGTTGGGGGTGCCAAATGTTAGGCACCTCCAAGTGAATGTATTGACTTACCTGAAACCCCGGGCTGGTGCTCCTATCAGCAGAAAACTGCACAGGCCCCAGGTTATACCACTGAGCACCAATGGATCGCTTCTCTTCCGTCTTCCGCTTTCTTTGCGCAGTTGCACATGTGCAGTAGAACGAAAAGCTGAACTTTAACTAATATGTCTATTTAATTCTACCGCGCATGCGTTTGCATTTGAAGTGCAGGATGCCTTTCCTTCTCCTTTAAGAAATCATTAAAAAAATGTTTTGAATAATTTAATTTAAATGGAGCCTATGTTATTAACATACTATATACAGTAGATATATATTATATATCATATTCATATAACATATATAAATATCCCATTCAAACACATATAATTCTGAATGTAACAGTAAATGTCGGTGTTTCTGCTGTGTGAAAGCTATTCGGTGCAGCAGCCATATATAATAAACTTTATTATAGCTGATAAACGTTTCATTACACACTCCCACATGGATGGTTGTCTTAACTAAACCAGTGTCTGTGGCTCCCAGGAAATCTTTTTCTTGAATATACAATGTATGTGCTGACATGAGAGACGATAGGATGTAGGGGAGAGACATACCCTTGCCTGTACTAATAAGCACATAAGATTGTGCACTCCAAACTATGGCTTAGTTTTGTGTGTCCCTAGTCAGAAACATTGTTACTGAATATAATAGCTAAAACATTAACAAAAATGTTAATTTAATGTGTAGGAAATCTAATATGATATTATGAACTGGATGACTTCTCTACACCCCCCCCCCCCATGAAACTGTAGGGCCAGGAATGTAATTGTTTTATTAAGCACCACTAGTGTCAGCAGTGATTACTATAAGTTAAATAGCCAATACCAAAAACTAGGTAAGGTTTTCTCATACTTTTGGCCATAAACATTGATGTAATTATAAAGAAAGCAGACCCAACAATCGTAGGGGGGTCAGCGTAACAAGGGGGCCAGGACCACAGGGTCTGCTTCTTCTATAGCAAGGGTCCCCAACCTTTCCACAGTCAAATATGGGGAGTAGCACAACCATGATATAATTTTTGGTGAAGAAATGCAGTGGCAAGTAGAGAAGTGAAGGGCTTTGATTGTTAGCAGAAGGATTTTGTGTGCTCTCATTTGCTTAACAGGCAGCCATGCTAGGGATTTAACCCGAGGATGAACAGGAGGATTCATTGATTGCAGGGAAAAGAAGTGGGTGCCGTGCGCAGGTTGGGATGCGGCATGTTGCATTTCTCCTGCGTTCGGTGCTTACATGCATCTGTGTGAGTACAGCCACATTGAAAAGAATTCAGCGCGTCTTCTCCTGCGCTTTTCTGCGGCTGAACACAGAAAACGCAGGGGACCGCAGCGTAAAAACGCCTATGAGTAAGGGCCCTTAGGGTAGGACTAGGATGTTCTGAAGATACAGGAAGTGAAGAAGAAATCGCAGGTAAGAACTACATTTATCCAACTGTCGGATGAAGATGCTGCGTTTTCATCCGACAGTCGGATAAATGTAGTTCTTACCGGAGATTTCTCCTCCACTTCCTGTATCGTCAGAACATCCAACACGTTGCATGCGTTTCGTTGCATGGTGATGTGTCGGCTCGTGGAGTTCCTCCTTTAGGGCTCTTACACACGGGTGGTTTTTCCTGCGCTCCGCTTTCTTCCGTTCAGCCACAGGGGAGCGCAGGAGTAGACGCACTCAATTATTGTGAAGGGGGCTGTACTCACACAGACTCATGTATGCACCGAACACAGGTGAAATGCAACATGCTGCATCCCATCTGCGTTTGGAGCTTACACGAGTCTGTGTGAGTACAGCCCCTTCACAATAATTGAGTGCATCTACTCCTGCGCTCCCCTGCAGCTGAACGGAAGAAAGAGCAACGCAGGGGAACGCAGGAAAAAACGCCTGTGTGTAAGAGCACTAAACAGCATAGAATAAGACAGGGGTCCCCAAATCTTCTTACTCATGAGCCACAGTCAAATGTAAAAAGAGTTGGGGAGCAACACAAGTATAATAACATTTTCTAGGGGTGAAAATAAGGGCTGTGATTGGCTATTGGGTAGACTCTGTTCAAACTGGCAGCCTATAGGTGGCTCTGTTTGGCAGTACATTTTGTTTTTATTCAACCAAAACTTGCCAGGAATCTAAAAATGAGCACCTGTTTTAAAGGTTACTAGCACAACATCCAAGCATGTTGCTCACGAGCCACTGGTTGGGGACTACTGCTCTATAGTATAGCAATCCTCCCTCTCCAGCTGCTCTGCTAAATAAGAGTTGGTGAGGAGCAGGGGAGTAATTGTCCAGGTGGTTCATACTGGCTTGGATGTATGTGCCGGGGCCCCTCCTGAAATTTTATTGAGGGGGGCAGTGCTTGTAGTTATGCTGCTGCAATATACAGTAGTGTATGGAAGTACCAAAAATGATTCCTTTAGCATCAACACTTTTTCCAGGACCTGTAAAAACAGATAGTATATTGCATTCCCCATAATATATCACTGACACGGTGATGTATAGTCTATATCTGTATATCTATATGTACAGTCTATATCAGTTCTAAGCTGTATGTCCTGTGCAATTTCATTGTTTTATCCAATCCACGCACACATTACTTTTCAGACATTCTAAAACCCCCACCCCTGTCAATGTAATAATTCATCTAATAATTCTGGCTCCAAAAGCCTCTCAGACATTTTTTTATTTTGTAAGAAATATGCCGGGATGTTGTTGATATCCTTGGACTAAGCAATAATTTACACCAGGAAGCACAAGACTATGAGCACAAGGCAGATTAGCACTGTATCAACTAAAATGACTTTTAATCAGATGCCAGCACCGAGGGGAAAAGCACATTTCAAGCGCCAGTAGAAAATGTTCTCCTTTAAAATGTCACAAAGGACTATGATTCTGTGCCAAGATCAAGCTTCGTGTGCGTCACTGCTGGTATAACCTGGTGCTGAGGTCTTCCATCAGCCGATGCCATCGATAACCTTGTGACAGATGCCGGGACAAAAGGATCCCTAAGTATGTTGCATGTAAAACATGATAAGAGAGAATATATTCCTAGGCCTTTCACACTTTTATTCTCAGCATGAGCCTATTGTATTTTAGTTTTCAAAGAAAGAAAAAAAATTAACGCCCTGAGATAAAAGTGGCAGAAATAAATGACTGATAACGGTGTTTAAATATGCCACCGGCCTAAACTGGTTTGAATTGTGTTTTATAGGAAACACTAGTGCGTGTGTTATTTTTGGCCGTCAGAGATAGGGTCTGAGCAGCAGCTGAGCTGACACACAGGAAAATCCACTGGCGATGAAATCCATCAGAGCTGAGTCATGGCTCGGAATACGTGTATAAATGCATACTGCAGCCGCCGCCGGATTAGAAAGCTCTGCACTCGGACTCTGACTTTTCACTTCTTTCCAGGAAAAGACTTTACAGATTAAAACCTGCTCATAGTTGGGATGTTGCCCCCGTTGAACTTGACCTTGGCATTCATGGGATGGGGTTTGTTATCCGCAGACTGTTACATTCAATTGAAATCTATTCACTTCTAAAGCCTTGTATTCTGAAAGAGACTTTTTGGGGCGAATTCACTAAAGGGCAAATTTTCTCCTGCGAAGGCTTTGCCACACTCCACAAGCCACTTCGGCAGGCGCAAATTCGTTACCGCTACTTTAATTCACTAAAATGCGAAGTTGTGTCTCTTCGGCTGAATGCTGGTTAAGTTTCGCTAGCAGTAATTCGTTAACATGAGCATTTCATAACTTTTCAACGTTTGTTTCTGCCTAGTGAAACTTCGTTAGTACTCTTATGCTTAGGTCAATTTGAATAGGGCGGGTACATATAGGTCGTATAGACGTCTTTATTTTATATTTATGTTGGTGCGAATGCTTGAAGTGGCCACGTATTATTACACATGTCCAAGGAAGCAAAATAAAGACAAAAGAGATCCTCTAATGTCCTAGACATGAGCCCACCCTAAAACAAATGTGGCATGCCCCTCAAATGGTAAAAAAAAAGTTAAATACAATTTTTTAATAGCTACAACCTTTAGGGTAGGACTCCACGAGCGATTTTGTCGCGATCCGACGCGCTACGACAAAACACATGCGACAAAAATAAGGTAAGAGTTAGAATTGTTGCATGGTGTCGCAGCGATGATCCGACGCAACACGACAGTCGGATGCAGACGCAGACGCAACCTTATTTTCAAATTTTTGTGTTTGTTTCCAGATTTTACTTTTTTTTTTATTAACTGCTGAAATATATTTTATTCTGGTAAATGGCTCAGACTATTGCCTGGAAAGGGTCTGGATTTGTTATCCAAAAACAAAATATTTTCAAAATGACAGGAAGGCCATCTCCCATAGAGTCCATTTTAAGCAAATAAATGAAAAAGAAAAAAGTAAAAAATATTCCCTTTTTCTCTTGTACTTGGATGATAACTAAACTGCATGAATTCATATTGATGGCAAAACAATCCTATTGGGTAATTGTTTTGTAGATCTAAGGCATTCTGAAAACTAGATCCTATACCTGTACATGTAGTATAGCATGAGAGTTATCTCCTGTGTATTTAATGAAGTGTGACAGCAGTGGGAATATATTGTATTCTGACATATAGTATCATCATATGTTCTAGGTAAGGGAACTAAGTAAATCAAATACAATAACTAGGCCAATAAGCTCCAGGTCTGGGGGGTGAGTTGGCAGATAATATCAGACCTTGTATGACCAGCTTTACTCATCAAATCTAACATAAATAAATTATATTTTGGAAAATACATAATGCTTTCTTATTAGTCTTGGCTTTATGCCAGTGATGTTGGCTCTGATGTCCTGCCAGGACCAAACTTCTGCTCATCTATTATAGCCAGACAGATGGACAATGTGGCCAATGATGGATTTGTGGAGGGGACTGGGGGCCCTGTGCAGAGGGACTATGGAAGTTGGGGGTATACTTCCCCTTTAAAGCGACTGTTCCCCTTTAAATTAACTTTCAGTAATTGGTTTTCATTTTTCATTATTTGTGTTTTTTTAAGATATTTACTGTTTTATTCAGCAGCTCTTTCGTCTGTAATTTCAGCAATCTGGCTGATTTAAATAAGAGACTGGATTATGAACAGGAGAGGACCTGAACAGAAAGATGAGTAATAAAAAGTAGCAATAACAATACATTTGTAGCCTTGCGGAGCATTTGTTTTCAGATGGGGTCAGTGACCCCTATTTGAAAGTTGGAGTCAGAAGAAGGCAAATAATGCAAAAACTTTAAAAAAAGAAAAAAAAGGAAGGTCAATTGAAAAGTTGTCTATTCTATAACCAACTAAATGTTAGAGATACAAAGTGATTTTTGAACACTGCCCACTTGAGCATTATTACTTGCAGGCCTGTCTTGCACCCCTCCTCGGTAGGGTTGCCACCTTTTCTGGAAAAAAATACCGGCCTTCTTATATTCTTGCTGTTTTTTCCTATTAATAACATAAACATAGCATAATTTTTACCAGCCAGGTGTGCAACCCTACTCCTCGGGCATCAGACTGGGTACTTTTCATTCAATTACATGACAGTGACAGACAGTGGACAACAGGGGCGATCCTGGCCCCTCCGCCGCCCAATGCAGCAGCAGTTGCTGCCGCCCCCCCCCCGTGCGCTTACCTTTTTGCACCTGAGGGGGTCTGGGGGGTTCCACCAGGGCAGCAGAGAGGGCCAGTGCACTAGCGCAGAGAGCCTAACTGTGCTCTCTGCGCTAGAACAGCCGAATTTCCGGTTTGAAAACCGGAAATTCTCCTCGTAAAGTACCAGGAGCTGCATTTATGCTGCCCCTGGTACCTAGTGGGGTGCTTCCGCCTGAGGCGACAGTCTCAAGTCGCGTTATTGGCGAAGCGCCCCTGGTGGACAAGGGGGGTATTCACTGCTGTACAGTTGAATGGCAGTAGCCAGAGTTTCCATCAGTAATCATAGGGCCCCATACTACTAGTAAGTTAGCAGGGTCAGCAACAAGCACACTGTAGCCCACACATGGTAACAGCCTAATCTTCCCTGAGCAGGCTGCAAGCCCCATCCTGTTTGTGACCCACACTTTTGTGTCTTTTGGGGACCCCCTGTACTAATGAGATCCTGATTAGAGAACCCTGATAGCAGCTCAAACAGCAGCAAACAACTTGCTTCGGGCTCTTGCACACGGTCGTTTTTTCCTGCGCTCCACTATGTTACTCTTTCTTCCGTTTAGCCGCAGGAGTAGACACAGTCAATTATTGTGACCTAGGCTGTACTCGCACAGATGCATGTATGCGCCGAACGCAGGTGAAATGCAACATGCTGCGTCCCAACCTGCGTTTGGAGCATACATGCGTCTGTGCGAGTACAGCCCCCAACGCAATAATTCAGTGCGTCTACTCCTGCGCTCCCCTGAGGCTGAACGGAAGAAAGTGCAATGCAGAGGAGCGCAGGAAAAACCACCTCTGTGTAGAAGCCCTTACCACTCGCTCCAGCCTATTTATTATTTTAGCATTTTAGATCTGTCAGCTAAACTATATACTGTTCAGGTAAACCAGAGAAAGACAAAAAAAAGAAGCGTGTTGCACAAGCAAATCTCGTTGCTTTTTGAGAAGTCTTTCAAGGCCATTGGGAACATGGGGAAGGCAGTTGAAGCAGCAGCTCATGCCTCACTATGATTATCACTTCAAACAGCTGTTTTTAGCATCTCAGGCTTCTGGCACTGGGGGAGGAAGGACAATGACTCACAGCCTGAAAACAGAGCTCTCAGCAATCATTTTCACTCTACAGAAGCCTCCATTTTCCTTCTTGCCAAATACCTGAAAGTTCTTTCTGTTTCATTAATAAATAAAGCAAACTACCCATCATTTGGGGAAATTCAAATTTGCTACCACCCCTCCCTGGCTTTCTAGGCAACATACAATTCTTCTTTCAAAGGGGACACAATGCCTTCCCTGCATGGTCATGTGCACTGTATGCAGCATATACAGCTATGTGATATGCTGTGGATGTATACTGTGATTCTTTTGATTATTTTTTTTAATTATTATAAAACACTTTTTTTTCCCCACTTACCCCCTCCCTCCTTATGTTATAATTTTTTGTAAATATGTTTTCTGTATAAAAAACCCCCTCCCTTTCCTGCAATGCCATTTTACAGTTAAACAGTTGTTTATTATTGCAGAAGGTTAACTAATTAACTACATGTTCCTCCTCCCTAATTGCTCATAAGAACCAGGAAGCTGGGAATTGAAACCGTTTCTGTTTGCCCCATTTAGGCATACAGTATGTTCACTATGGGGCACATTTACTATTGGTTGAATATCAAGGGTTAATTAACCCTCGATTTTCGAGCCTCAAAGTTAAATCCTTCCACTTCGAATATCGAAGGCGAAGGATTTTTGCGCAATTCGTTCTATCAAACGATTGAAGGAAAAATTGTTCGATCGAATGATTAAATCCTTCGAATCGAAGGATTCGAAGGATTTTAATCCATCGATCGAACGATTTTCCTTAGATCCCAAATTGCCTAGAAAGCCTATGGGGACCTTCCCCATAGGCTAACATTGGTGCTCGGTAGGTTTTAGGTGGTCGAAGTTTTTTTTAAAGAGACAGTACTTCGACTATAAACGATTTTTAGTTCGAATCGTTCAATTCGAAGTTGTAGTAGCCAAAAAAATGCTTCGAAATTCGAAGTATTTTTCCTTCTTATCCTTCACTCGAGCTAAGTAAATGTGCCCCTATATGTCCTTCTCATTGAGCTATAGTTGAACAAGGATGGTGTACTGCCCCTTTACATAGTACATGCATCTGTGTACAATATAGTCTAGAAGCAAAACTGATGTGTTAAGTTATAAAATCATATTTCGATCAGCTACCTAATGCAAAATAAGATATTATGTTTAATGCCAGCTGATATAATCATAAAGTGTGTAGTTCTTTAACCCTGTAAGTAGCACCCATGGCGAGTGCAATGCCATATATTTCTGAACTGTTGCATTTAAAGGGTTAAGTGGTGCACACAGCATATGACTTTTACATGCACAATGACTGACACTTTAAATGGATTCGATCATGATTTTTCTGGTGTAGTTTTATTTCTAAATTATTTACACTGCAAATAATTCACTTTATAATGTAACATTTCATTCCTAACCAAACAAGTGTATTTTTTTTAGTTATAATATTGGTGTCTCAGGTCATTTTGCCTGGTCATGTGCTTTCAGAAAGAGACAGTACTGGACTATGGAACTGCTTTCTGGCAGGCCGTTGTTTCTCCTACTCAATGTAACTGAAGGAGTCACAGTGGAACATGGATTTTGTTGTTCTTATATCTACCAGGGAGCTGTTATCTGGTTACCTTCCCATTGTTCTGCTAATGGGCTGCTTGGGGGATGATATCCCTCCATCTTGCAGTGCAGCAGTAAAGAGTGACTGAAGTTTATCATGACTGGTGGCACCTTGGAAGCTGACAATATGTCTCACCACATGTCAGATTTCAGAATTAAATATGAAAAAATCTGTTTGCTCTTTTGAAAAAGAACTTTTAGTGCAAAAGTCTGCTGGAGCAGCACTATTAACGGATGCATTTGGGGGGAAAAAAAAAAACCTTTTCAAATGACAGTATCCCTTTAAAAAAGAGAAAGATGGGGAATAAAGTCCAGAGAAATGTAACTTGCAGGCAGAGAACAATAGATAAAAGCCCCACTATCCCACAGCGACACCCCCGGAACAAAGTAGGAAGGGGCATTTGCAAAGTAAGGACCAAAATTACCGCTTATAAATCTATAGTCTCGCTTTTTAGACACCAGGGAGAAATGTAGTGCAGTGATCTTGAAGAGGTTATGTGCTTTATACATACTTGATACTCACAATGGATCTTTTAGAGATGCTCCCTTGAAGACACACAGAGCCACTAGTAGCAGTAACTACTTGTAACGGCTACTAAATAGACAATAGTGGTAATTGGCTTTCCTAAGACACAACGAGGCACATTTATCAAGGGTTGAATTTCAAATTCATGTGAGTTTTTTTAAACTCCCTTAAATTTGAATATACTCTAAATTAGACTGGGGGGTTATTTAAGAAAAAAAATCTAATATCTAAATCTCGGACGAAGTTTACAGACCTGAAAACTCTAATCTAATCTTATTCAATTCAACCAAACCAGATGAGTGTCGGGAAGGCCACAAACATCTCCAAATTGGTCCCTGCACCTCTCCCATTGACTTATACATGAATTCGGCAGATTTTAGGTGGCGAACAGTCCAATTCGAATTCAGCGTTTGATAAATATCGAAAATCAAATATTTTTTAAAAAAAAAAAATGGAATCGAGTCTGGATAATTCCGTAGTCGAATTTGACAGTTTTGACCATAGAAAAAAAAAAATTAGAATTTTCAATTCGACCCTTAATAAATCTGCCACTATGTGTTTTAGCAGAGGCAATTCTCAGCCTTGTCTATGGCAGAGTATTAATTTGGCACTTTAGTAACAAAATGTAGCTGATACTATTAGCTCCAGACCTACTAGTAGCAGCTACTTGTCGTGGCTACAAAATACCATACCATAGATAATACAGAGAATTGCCTCTGCTAAAAATGTAGTGTCTTTTAGGAAAACCAATTACCGGTACCACTATTGTCTATTTTGTAGCCGTGACAAGTAGCTGCTACAAGTACCTCTGTGTCTTCACCCTTTTTCCACCCATACGTACAATCTTGCATTTACCTTCCCACAAACCACACAAGAGTCTCGATTACAAAAATGATCTTTTTATATTTTAAACAAGGAAGAGCAAAAAGGAAAAAACAAAAACATTTTCCAACATAAAGTTTGTTTCAAACTGGAGCCTGTACAATAACATGTTCAGCACCAAAACAAAAAATAAATGTACAAACAGCCATAGATTCAGATCTATAAGCATACATACATTTAATATTGCACTTTGTTTCTCTATCATTCGGATTTCACTCCGCATGTTCCTAATTTACAATCAGGAATCTCCAATACTGGACTAAGTTGTCAACTTCTGGTTTATAAAAGAAACTGACCACTATTAAAAAAAAAATGTAATGCCTCTATACATTAAAAGCAAAATACTTTCACAAACTTTGCAGAATTGTTAGCATATTTTGATGACCACATTTCCATGCAATACAGCGCCAGTGGCTTTAATAATGCTAAATGTCACAAATATTTGCAGTGGCTATTAGGGTTTATTGGTCAACCCCTTCTTCATTCATAACCCTATTTCCTCATAGACAAACAAAAAAAATAATTGTTCCCAGTACTCGTAAAGGAAAAAATAAACATTATTTCTAAGCAGGGCTTATTCTGCTTTTATTGTCCCCTAAAAATTAAAAAAAAAACAGCAGGGTAAAAGGAATTGTATACAAATGAACAATCCTCCTGTGCATAGCTTCTACCAGTGGGGAATGCCATGATGCTTGTTTTTGGCTGAGGCATTGCCCAGCAATATCAACAGCACCAAGGAAAGTGACAAATTAATGGATTCTGCTGGGAGCTGAGGTTGGCAGTATAGCAGCTGCCCCTCCTTTATAAATGCAGATACCCAGAGTAAAACTATTCAGAGCTCACAATAAGTTCTTTTTTCTGCTACCTGAACTTATTGAGGGGGGAAATAAATATAAGCCCTACTTATAAATAGTATAAACGTCGATTTTCCCTTAGGAAATTGAATCTGGGCTTTGCATTAAGAAAGACTAGCTCTGATGCCAAGTCAACCGACTTACCAACAAAACATTGAAGGAAACAGAAATACACAGTACAAAATATGTCAAACTGCTCTTATTTCCTCAATAATTCTGGAAAGGGGGGGGGGTCGAATATCTTCTGTATCACTTAAAACGTGACTAATTATAACCTTACAATTCTTCGCTCTGGAAGCTTTCATTGTGGAATTATTTTACTAAATTAGCTTAAAAAAAGGACACTTAACAAAAAAAAGCATATATTTTTTTTTTTTTTGTGATTTTACGTCGAGAGCTCTTGAAACAAGAGAGATTTCAAAACTTACAGCCAGGAGAACAAGGACAGTGGAAAAGGAACGATGGGTCAATGTTGTACAGAAGCCTTGCACAAAAACAACATCTACAAAGAAAACCATGGGAAGGGCTGTATTGTAGGAGGGAACTAAATGTCCTAACTTAAATCAATGTCATCAGTTTGTGCATCTAGAACAGTTCTTTTTCCTAACTTTCATCAGCTTTGTGCTAGGACTAATACAAACATACTGGGAAGCTAGAAGGTCTTGGGTTGTTGGCTTCATACCAGAACAGTTGCTCCCCCATAAAGAACAATACCTCCAAGGTATTGCACTGGGTTCTTTACGGTTTCCGTGTTACCTGCTAACCTCACTATTTAGCTATGGACAAGGATTCATTTGTTTTGTTCTATGAATGGAAGTACTCTTTCAAATAAGATATAGCATAGGCATCCAACCATACTGTGCAGCCTCTTTAGCAGGTGGATATGAAACGCGTAGGGCCTACGGAGATGCATATACTTTCAACTATGACTTATACTTATTTTTTTTTACTTACAATTTTTAGCCTGTGGATTCCTCTGTAGCTCTGTATTTTTGCCGTGTATTTCAGTTTGACGCTCGCTTAAGCTGGGGGTCTGAGGCTGGTGCACCTGGACCACACAATCAACTTGGTGCACTATTTACACTTATTCTGGAGCCTCTTTCATTTCTTATTGCAATTTTTTTTTTTGTTTGCCAGCAAGCCATATACTGGATGTCTAGGCCTACAAGACAGGGAAAGCCACATCGTCCCTGTAAGAGATATCCATACATATGGTCTACTGACCTTTACTCTACAGTGCCACATGAATTAATGCCCTGATTTAACTTAGTAAAAGCCTCCTCTTTAAGCAGGTGGGAATCTCATATAACTAAACAAAAGAACCATTTTTTTAGCTTTTCCTGTCTGTACATGGTATCAGCCAGCACAAAGTCATGCAACTCGTAAAACATGGAACAGAGCAACATAAAAACACCAATAGCGTTCCAAGGTTTGGCAAGTAATGAGTTCTCCTGAGTTTAAGTGATTTGTAGGAAGTCTGTAACAAAATTCTGCTTGGGGGGGGGGGGGGCAACAGTAAAAAGGCAACAAGTCTTTGAATGAAATTTAGATGTACAATCTTTATGAGCGTTTTAGTCCCTTAGGTCTCCTTTCTGTATTTCAATAACCCCTTGAAATTGCTGCTATTCTACTACAGTGGGCTGCAAGACAACATACAGCAGTAAGGATTAGTGTGAAGGCATTAGATGTTTTGTAGACATATCGATTGCTGAATCCAAGCTGAGAAAGCAGCCAGAAAGGACAATACGGTGCATGTTCATAAGTGGGTAAAAGAATGGGCTAGAACAACTCAAAAAAAAATAATAATAAAAAAAAAAAAAAGCTTAGTGCATTTGTAAGTTTTCAGTTTCTCAAAACTTTAGTTCACTTCAGGGTGTGCAAAACACAACCAAGCTGAAGTGTATGTTGGTAAGAATGAAAGCTGTAGTGAAATGAAGCTGCTCTAAATTCGTACTGAGTGTGCAAATCTTAAAGCGGATCCATATTGGTACTAATAGGATGTGCATCCTCATCTCTTGACCACGTACGAATGCAGCAGCTTCTTCACTGGGCCCACAAGGGAGTGGAAGAGCATCCGTACATATACAGCACACATACGTTATAATGCAGCGTGTGCTGGAACCACGACCAGAGGCTGATTAAGTCTGCCACTTCCAAACTGAAAAGCAGTTTCCTTTGAAGTGCATCTACAACATAACTGCCATAACTTCTTGCAGGCAGTTTAGAGTCTTGTCTGTAAGGAAAAAGAATCCCTCAGCGAGATGGGCAGGAAGGATGCTCTTCTGTGGGCTGATCTGGATTAGGATCCACCTAAAAGAAAAGAAAAATACTTTAAATATTCAATTATTGTCTAACTAAAAAACAGTTGGGGAGTCATAGTCTGAAAAGAAAGCTGCTGTAAAAAGGTTCACTAGCCAGTCTTATCTTCATCTGAGGTTTAAGGGGGATTGTCGACCATAAAGTTTAACTTTTGTTATGTTATAGAATGCCCTAATTTATTATAGTTATTTTTTTTTTTTAATTATTTGCCTTCCTTTTAGGCTTCCTTGTAGATTTCAGATGGGGGTAACTGGTACGGCAAAAAAAGTTTTATTTTTATTGTTGCTTTTCATTACTTAATTGTATGCATTCCTTCACCTATGGATATTGCAGTCACTTGTTTAAATCACAGCCTTTATGCTAGGGTAAATAAAACTCTAGCAAACGGATACCTGCTTAAATACAAAACTGGACAGCTTCTAAACAAAAAGCTAAATAACTGAAAAACCACTAAAAATAAAAAATGAAAATTGTCAGAATATCTTTCAACACCATATTAAAAGTTAATTTAAAGGTGAACTGCCCCTTTAAAGGGGGATGAAAGAAGTATCTAGGTTGCTGACCAATTGGAAGAAAAGCAGACTAAAAGATGCAGATCTGAAAAATCTTTCTACAAACTGCTGGCTCTTGGAAACAATACTTCATAAAGGGTAAAAAGAAAAGTCTTTGGTAATTTTAGCATTGTGGGGCACGCTTGCATTGTAAGGGCAACTCTTTTTCACTGCAATATAATTACAAATCATAGTAAAATAAATGGATGGAGTACAGAGAGGATTTGTTTTTCAATTACATAGATCAAAAATGTATTAACCTTATTCTTCCTCTTACTGAACAACTCATTCATTCTAACATTGGACTTTTTGTTCACTGCTTTTGTGCCGTTGTTTCTCCCACAGTGACAAACAAATAGCTGCTTATATTATTGCAAGATGGCCAGGGACAATCTTGCAAGTCACGCAGACTATGAATCATTCGACATTTAAGGAGATTGAAAAAGGCTTTTGTGAGTTTTATAGGGGCAAAAAGGCAATTGTCTAACCCCTGACATTTCAACAATTACACTGATGCAATGATGATAATGTACAATATGCTAACTTCTTTCATATGCAGAGTTTTAATATGGAATCCAGGGGAAGATTTACAATGGCTCATTATTATTTACTAGCTAGTAATGATGTTTACCATTTGGAAAAAAAAAAAGTTCTCATTTTAATTCAAAATTATAAATGCCTATATCCCATTTTATTCACTGAGGAGATTATGGCATCTTACAATTCAAGAGTGATGATATATATATAATTGCTTTGGTGTGACACCAATTAGAAAGCTTAAACATAGGGCATGAAGTTGCTTACCTCTGAATATAGTGGAGGGGGAAGATAACGAAATTCTTGGATGTATGCAAATAGTGGTCCTTGAAGAGCCAATTCAAAGTTGTTACAAGCATTTGAAGACATCAGATTCTGCCTTTGCTCTTCCGTTACAATATCTGCATAGCTAGGAGGTGCTGAAATGAAACAAAGAGGACATTTTAATCAGAACAACATTACAAAATGGAACATTTATAAGAAAGAAAGGCCAAACCAAATATACTATTACAAGAATACTAGCATGTATGGGTGATATAATTTGAAATAGAGCGTAGGTGGTTTCTTGTTCTTTTATATTCCTGAACCAGTTTTAGAATATTCTCTCCAAAATGAATGGCAATAGGACTATGAAGATCTCATTTATCCAGACCATGGTATATCTAGTATAAGTAATTCTAGATCAACTGGACTTGCCGAGTAATCACTAAAGACATCTCACTACTCATCCGAACAGCTTCTTCAGTTCAACTGAACTGAACTGAACTAGCTGCTCAGATGAGTAGTGAAACGTCTTCAATGATTACGCAGCAAGTCAAGTTGCTCTAGGATTACTTATACTAGATAATTCGAATTACACTTGCTTCTTAAAACTTTATGGATGCTAAATGCCCAAGACTTGTAACATTGATTTAATGCACAAATATAAGAATTTATAATTGCCATTTTAGGATTGCACTGAGGGTTTGTATAGACCATAATAACCAAACAGAGACTCAAACAATGGAAAAGCTTACTAAGAGATGAGCATGCTTAAATAAAGCTGTGCTGTAGCACATAAAAAATCTTTAATTACAAAAAATAACTTAGCCTTTAAAGAATTACAAATTTACCTTCAGGTCTTTCTGGCAATGTCAGACCAAGCCAATTATTTATGCTGTACTGGCTGCTCACACTGGATGTCCGACTGCCAAATGGATGCAAGGGAATAGTGCCAATTACCAATGGTAAATTAAGGAATAAATCCATAGCCCCTGGAATATCCACATATACCTGCAATATAAAGATTTAATCTTGATTATTTTCTATTTCCAGTAATTTATTAAATTACAGTACCAGCCTTCCCCAAGATGCCTAAAAAGCATGTCACGATGATATTTGCGATAATAAAGAGATTCAGTAAATTACAAAGAGGTCCAGTTAAGGAGTCAAAATATAATCTTGCCATGAACAGTGCCAAATTAAAATACTGAAGAGTTTGCTCCACACAGTCTTCCAACTGCTTAAAACCATTCAGATTGTAAACTCTAAGGAGCAGAGCATCCCTTTATCTCCTGTATTGGTCCATGTTTGTGTATGTTATGTAATCTGTATGTGCGATGTATATATGATTTTACAGTGCTGCGATATATGGAGACACTTTATAAAGAACTATTAATACTAGTCATAACAACTAGGGATGTACCGAATCCAGGATTGGGCCTTTTTCAGCAGGATTCGGCCGAATCCTTCTGCCCAGCTGAAATTAGGATTTTAGGATTTGGTTCGGTATTTGTATGAATCTTTCAAGAAGGATTCGGCCGAATCCAATATAGTGGATTCGGTGCATCCCTAATAACAACACTTCCCCGCAGCCCTGGGTCTTTGAGGATTCTAGTAGATGTGTAACCGGAGAGCAGGCAAATTTAGAAAATGTATGATATAAACAGCTTGCATTGAAGCGAATGTCTCTTAAGTAACGGAACATACCATAAGAGAATATTCCACGCGGATTATGCTACAATCAATGATAGAAGGGGAAACGGGTGGAATTTTCAGCAGCTTGCCATTCCAAGTCTCTGTTTTCCCTGACGACAAGGACTCTCCCCTCAGGTTGGCAACAAGTTGCTTGACTTCCTTCATTTTTCCTTTGGCATAAAATGTCTGAGTTTGATAAAGGGCTGCCTTTGGTACCACCATGCGGGAAGAACAATTTTCAATCTCTGCGAAGATCTGAATTGACTCACCTTGAAAAGAATGAGAAAAGTGGAGAACCATAAGCTACAGATAATGTGTAAATAGTGAATAAGTATAGGGGGTTGGGATTAAGAAGTCCTTACATGACTACAGCTTCTGTAGAACAAACCCTAGTACAATGAGAGCTATAGTAAGGCATCAACAAACCTACCTGGTGTGTAGCCCTTTCTTTCTATTTTGGCACTTAAGGATATTGGACCTGAGGTACATAACCAGCAACACAGGGTCTTTTCTTTTGTGCCCGCTTGGGGTGCCTGAAAGAAAACAAACAAAAAAAAATCTAGTAAATTACACAAGACACAAAAAGTTATGAATACAATTGTAAAGGGCAAAATGTCTTTAGTTATAAGTTAAAGGGATACTGTCATGGTATTTTTTTTTTCAAAATGAATCGGTTAATAATGCATCTCCAGTAGAATTCTGCACTGAAATCCATTTCTCAAAAGAGCAAACAGATTTTTTTATATTTAATTTTGAAATCTGACATGGGGCTAGACATATTGTCAGTTTCCCAGCTGCCCCAATCATGTGACTTGTGCTCTGATAAACTTCAGTCACTCTTTACTGCTGTACTGCAAGTTGGGAGTGATATCACCCCCTCCCTTTCCCCCCCAGCAGCCTAACAATAAAACAATGGGAAGCTAACTAGATAACAGCTCCCTAACACAAGATAACAGCTGCCTGGTAGATCTAAGAACAGCCCTCAATAGTAAAATCCAGGTCTCACTGCAACATATTCAGTTACATTGAGTATCGGAAACTCAAAAAGCAGAAAAAGCATCAGTTCCAAGCGCTGGCTCTTTCTGAAAGCACATGACCAGGTAAAATGAACTGAGATGGCTGCCTATGCGCAAATATTACAGTTAAAAAAAAAAAACTTGCTGGTTCAGGAATGCAATTATAGAGTGAAGTATTTGCAGTGTAAGTGTAATTTAGAAATAAAAACTACATCATGAATCATGAAAAATTATGACAGGATCCCTTTAAGTTTATTTTCCATTTGCAAGTTTTTAATAGGTAGGAAAGCTTCAGTGCATTGCTTATTGTTTAAATGACCTCCTTACATATATCCATAATGAATGGAGGCCACAGTGAACTTTTCAAAATATATGATCTGTATCCTATTTACAGTGGAATGGGAGGTGCGCTAACTTCTAGTCTACATAGAATGTCTCCAACAAGGTAAACATTTATATCTTTAACACTTTCATTTTAAGGGTATTTTCTGTAAGTTTTCTATAAGTATTATAGCAATATCTTAAGCTAGCTTTGTACGAGAGTCCTTCAGACATTCTTACCAGTAATGAAGGAGTGTTGATATCTATGTGTTCAAAGACTGTGAATTCCTTCTTTAATTTTACTGGTAGAAGCCAGGGTCTGTGCAATTCGGCTTTCACCCAGTAGCGCACACTGCCATGTCTGCCTTCAAATGAGGTAGCAAGTGGTCTGTGCAAGAGAGGAAAGCAAAATCAAGATATTGCCAAAACAAACTTCTTACAGTTTAGTGTTTAGCCAAACAAGAAACTAAATGTTTTTAGAGAAGTCAGCTTTAAATCCTTTGAATGTTTTCTTCTGAATACATTTACAGTTTCGTTGGTTTATAGTTGGGATGATGGATTTTACTTTAAAACCCAATGAGTAGTCTATAGGGTATTGTATGCCAATGGAATCTTTGTTTAGAGCAAACTAACTGGATTTCTTTTCCCGGGTTCCCTCTGCTTTGCAAATTCTTAAGCAACTTCAAAAACACCCCAAAAAACAAAATGACTAATTGCTAGCACTGCAATTAAAGGGGTAGTTCACCTTTAAAATTTAGTATGCTATGGAATTACCTCTTTTTGGTAACTTCTCAACTGGTCTTTTTTTAAATAGGTTGTAAAATTATTTACCTTCATCTGAAGAAAAAGAAACTTTAAGGCTACAATTGTATTTGTTACTTTTTATTAATTAATCTGGATCTTTATGAATTCATCTTTACCTCAAAAGGACTAGACCCTAGCAAACGGGATTGCTGCTGATCAAATAGCTATAAATTAAAAAGAAAAAAATATTTCTATTTAGGATTCGGTTTGGGATTCGGCCAGGATTCTGCCTTTTTCAGCAGGATTCGGAATTGTCCAAATTCTTCTGCCAGGCCAAACCGAATCCTAATTTGCATATGCAAATTAGGGGTGTGAACCCTTTTAATTCCTCTAACAATTTGCATATGCAAATTATGGGCGGGGAAGAGAAATTGCATGACTTTTTGTCACCAAACAAGGAAGTAAAATGTGTTTTCCCCTTCCCACTTCTAATTTGCATATGCAAATTCAGATTCAGTTCAGTATTCAGCCAAATCTTTCATGAAGGATTCGGGGGTTCAGCTGAATCCAAAATAGTGGATTCAGTGCATCCCTAATTCCATTGTCTAAGAATAATCACTGTCTATAGCATACTCACAAGGTGAACTACCCTTTTAATCCCTCTAACAATTCGGCCACTTATGATTCACTCTGAATCACTGAGCTCTTTGCATCGGACAAATCGTGTACAACTTACATTTGTGGAAGCTCGAAGCTAAATGCATATTCATGCCTTCCTGAATGAATAGTGGTTAGTCCTTCTTCTGAATTATCATCATCTAGAAAATAAATATATAGACACATGTAATAACATATTAAAGCAGCAGCATACTGGTTTAAAGTGTATGGCCTGTTTCAACAAAGAAGGCACATCAACTATACTGCTTACTGCGTGGACTACATATCCCAGCGTATATCTACTACCATAATATGTCACCAGCAGGGGATATGTGCAAAATGTGACTTAAAAACAAAGCTTTTTGCAGTGAGGGAGCGCTGATGTTAATCGGCACATATGGCCACGAAAGCATATAGCCTGGGGAAACAAAAAGTCACCGCCCTGGCAGGAGAAGTGCTCCTGAACAAACCCATCAAACCTGTCCCTCTGGGAAACAATGAAATCCTGAATTCTGTGACCGCACCGGGGGAAGGTGAGATATCAGGGAGGGGTCTCCTTTATTTGAAGTAAACAACTTGACCTTGGCCAACATTTGGGAGATATTGTATCTGCTCATGGGTGTGGAAGCAGCCGAGTCACATTCTGTGGGTTGGCAGGATCCAGCTTAGCACATTTTGTGAGGGGATGTAGAATTACATATAGATATCTCTTTCATTGACTGAGAGAGCTCTAGTGCAGCCTTTGACTGTAAAGGGGATTGTGGGAGTTGTAGTTTAGCCACACAGGCAGAAGATTGCTAGACCATAAGTTGTTTGAATGCAGCCCTAGTGCAACAACATTCAGGGACCAGCTACTTCAACAATAATACTAAATGAACATTATGGACTGGTCCATCTATTTATAAAATAGGGAGCGCTCGGTGCTCTGGAACGGAACGGCATTCTGCTTGAATGAATAGAATTGGATAGGTTTTCCTGACACATGAAGCAGCACTTTCCCCCTGCCATACTTTTTTTTTCCTTTTGTGCCAGCTCAGCAATGAACTGCAAAGTGAGCGAGAAGCAGCCGCACAGTGTGGTAAACAAGTGTGGAGCTGTCAATCACAAGCAGACTCTAGCAGGAGAGGACCGGCCTGAACCGGTGCAAGCAGATCCTCAGCCAGTCCCTCATATGCATACACATGACGTAGTACAGCCGCAGAGATCAGGCAGCGCAGCCTAACATCATGTCTCCGCCCACCTCCTTCATGTCTCCGCCCACCTCCTTCACCCACCCCCAGCTTCCGGGTGTATAGGAGACCATGCTGGATGTGTGCTGCTCAGGGTCTAAAGCGCGTTATACTAAACAATGTCTAACAGCTCTAAGCACGCGTCCCAGTGCCAAACTGTATAAAGCAACACTATATTTGAAATTAACTCCCTCTCCACAGACCCGTTTGCTGTTAAACTATAAATCTCGCCGAGTACGTACAGTACTTGTTATCACACTTTACGCGCCTATTTCAGGCTCCAAATTCCACACAGTCCCTGCCACAAAATTCACTGAAGGAAATCGAGCTGCTAACGCCGAGAACTTGCTACACGGTCACCGCCCACACGATCTATGAAGGCTAAACCGTCATAGCCACGCCCCCATCCCACTCCACTTGTTCCCTTGCGCCCTAAGCAACAAGGCCAGCCAATCGCAGCCCACGGACGTCGTCTTGGCAACAACCTAACAAACCGCTCTGGTCCAATCAAAAGCGAGCTAGGCGCAGCTGCCGTTTCCTTCCTCCACCCCCACCAAACCAAGCTTGTGTGCAGTTTCACGTAACTGTAACGGGTTCAACCTGTAAGTCGCTGAGGTCCAATAGTAGTCCATTTTGAGACACACTCCGGTGAAACAATGCCCTGGGCGCTTTGCTAGATAATGTCTGAGGCTTGCCACCTGTTGGTGCATTGCTTAAACCTCCTCACAATGTAGCAGCCCTATGAGAGGAGCCTGGCAGTGCTCTGTCTCCTTATCCTATTGCTCTTACAGCATATACTGGCTTTTCACAAGCGCCCGTAGTAACATGGAGCCCCAAACGCTCCCGTGTGTATATGATACAGTCAGGCCATGCCGAGTTCCTCATAAAGAGATTGGCAACACGTATCCTACCGAAATACACCGACCTCTCCCCCCACCCGCAGACACTGGTCTTGCCCCTAGTAAAATACATTGTAATAATGAACCAACAGCGAGTAATCCCCTCCAGGTTGCCCCACTCCACCCGGCAGCCATTCATACAACAGCAGGGCCAGCTCCACAGCAGGACACTAACGCTAAGAGATAGGGGAAATAGAGAGAATATAATAGAGACAATGTGTGTGGAATGAAGGCGCAGGCGACGCACTGTGTGAGGCTCAGTTATATAGATTACATAGACAGACAGAACACATGTATCTGGGGGAACATTGCAGCTGTTATTCAGTCAGTGCCTCTCGCCTTTGGAAGCGATTCAGTCATGTTCACCACCTGACTCCCCCTCGTCCAATCCCGTGCGAGCAGCGCAGGCTCCCCCTCCCACTCACAGCTCTCTCTCTCCACTGACACCACTAGCCGAGAACAGGATTGAACCGCTTCTAACAAAGGGTGGTGTAAACTTCAGAACAACAAGATGATTCCTTCACTTCCCCCACACCCTGCGTGCAACGACTCCCCGACTCTCCATGGGGCCCCAACCGTCCTGCTCCATCACCCCCACATACACGGGGCTCCCTCCAACAACAGCCTCACGCTGCACCACACACACCCCCACCAGTTGGGCACAGCCATGGTATAACCCACATCACCTGTGCCCCAATGCAGCCCCCCAACATAATAAGCAGCCCCCCAGCATTAACTCACCTCTCTCGTGGCCAATGAGGAGGTGTTTGTGAGTGAAATAGTCCACTTCCTCAGTGTAGTTCTGGGTATAGGCAGTGTTGGAGCCAGCATTCCTGGATTCCGTCCATCGCACTTTAGCGTGGCCCCGGGCATGGATCCGAAGTGATTTCACCCGAATGTCCCCCGTCACTTCCACATTGACCTTCCCTGAGACGGAATCCCCGCTGGAATAGACGGGGACGTGGCTGCCATTGAGACAGTCAAAGCTTATGGTCAAACTCTTCACCTTCCCCAGCACCATGATTGTAACAAAAGGGGGAAGATATAAAAAAATATTCTGCGTGGGGGGAAACAAAAGTAAGGAACTTTCATTGGCCTCAGGCAGCCTCGGTCTCGCTCAGCGCATTTGGGAAGAACAGGTAGAAAAAAGTAACAGCAGCAGCTGCTGTCACTGCGCTCACTCCTCTGGTCTCGTTATAAAGACGCCTGTCTGCAGTGTGCCGGCTCACTTATGTGCAGCTTTGTGAAAAACAACCTCACTGCGCATGCTCGCGCTCTACCGCTTCTCTCCCTCACTCACTCAGTCTTCTGTAGCCTTTAGGATTGTCTCATTTATACCAGAGCACTTTGTACATCAGGACAGACGTGTCCTTTTAGTTCCCTTTTCCTTGTTTATGTAGGAAAGGGAAAACGGGTGCTTTTTTTTGTCTTGAGTTGGCGAATATCATAAGAGCAACAGAAGTACCTGCTCGAGTGATGCAGTCAATGCAGTATTGCAGTCACTACTGTGCTAGTGTGCTACTTGTATTCACTCCAAGGGCTTATAAAAGGGAATCATTCACCCCATTACTGTAAAATGTGAGGAGAAGTCGCTTCAATATTGTATTAACTGTAAGGCTTCTTGCTCCTTTATACTGCTCCTGGAATTCTGAGGTGATTCCCAATACCTTTATGGTTTATAACAGGTGGTAGAGGTACCATTTTCTAAATACACACCTTTCAGCAAATGTCACACAAGTTATAACACCAAACACTAATTATAATGGAGAACATCACCAAGCATTTATAAAGTACCCCCTATTGTAAATTATATAGTGAATAAAGTACTCCCTCTTGTAAAATATAAGGATATTATAAGTTAATGAGGCGTTTCATGACGAGGCCGAAGGCCGAGTGCTTTTATGCAGGTCATGGAACTCTGAGGTAACTTCTAATATCCTCATATTTTGCAACTGGGGGTACTTTATTTATTATAATACACAAGTTTCAGTGAGTCATGTGACAGAAATGACATCAGAACTCAGTGTCGGACTGGGATACCAGGGGCCCACCAGAAAACCTTAGGTTGAGGGCCCAATCTCCAAACTTTTGTACCTCCTCACTCAACCTCTTTATTCTCCTAGTGTCTTTTGTCTACATACTATACTCTATTCTATCATTATTAAGCCTCTTTATTCCCATAAAGAAATAGAGAATGACCAAGAAATAGGCCAAAAGGTTAGAAACAGGAGGGCCCACTGACACCTTGACCCACCGGGAGTTTTCCTGGTATCCCGGTGGGCCAGTCCGACACTGTCAGAACTCACCGTTCATAAGTGATGACATCAGAACTCACCGTTTGTAAGGATATCATTTACAAGATATTCATGGCTTTTGGGTATTATAAGGATATAAAAATTCCAGGGCAGTTTCTTGACCATATTATATTATGCATTCATACACAGGGCCGGATTTCCTAGGCACGCTCCTCTAGGCCGTGCAGACAGGCGCGTTTCAGGGGCTGCTGTCGCCTCCCCCCTCTGCGCTTCTAACTTGTAGCATCAAAGCGGGTCGAGGCAGGCCACATCGCTAATGCAGCGAGCGCTATTGTGCTCGCTGCACTAGAAGAGCTGAATTTCCATTTTAAAAAATGGAAATTGGCTCTTAAAGGAGAAGGAAAGCCCCAGGGCGCAAAACCCCTCCCCCCCTCCCCTGTGTTGCCCCCCCTCCCTCCTCCCCCCTGGCCTACCTGTCCCCCTGGGCAAATGCCCCTAACTTGTTACTCACCCCTCTGCGCAGGTCCTGTCCACGGAGTTCACAGTCGCCATCTTCTCCCACGCGCGTCTTCTTCCTGCTCTGACCGGCGTCTTCTGGCGCATGCGCAGTAGGAACAGGTACCGGTACAGCTCTACTGCGCATGCGCCGAATGTCACGAAGTTTTCCGATTTCACTTCGTGACATTCGGCGCATGCGCAATAGAGCTGTACCGGTACCTGTTCCTACTGCGCATGCGCCAGAAGACGCCGGTCAGAGCAGGAAGAAGACGCGCGTGGGAGAAGATGGCGACTGTGAACTCCGTGGACAGGACCTGCGCAGAGGGGTGAGTAACAAGTTAGGGGCATTTGCCCAGGGGGACAGGTAGGCCAGGGGGGAGGAGGGAGGGGGGGGGGGTTTGCGCCCTGGGGCTTTCCTTCTCCTTTAAAGAAGAATTGAGGAAAACCCCAGGACCTAAGCATTCTGTGTAATATCATTAATACCTGTTTAATATCAGCGCCGGATTTAACTTTTGCGCGCCCCTAGGCCGCACGGTCCGACCAGGCGGCCGCGCGGTCCTAGCGCCCGCCTTCCCAGCGCGCCGGCAAAAAACCGCCGGCGCAGCTGGTGCAGTTGAACGGCGGCTGGGCGGCATGCCGCCCCTATTTCTTTGCCGCCCTAGGCCCGGGCCTATGCGGCCTTGCCGCAAATCTGGGCCTGTTTAATATCCTTAAACATTTGATTAAATTGGTGGCTGTGCACAAACCATTCTCCTTGTGAGCATACACTTTAGCATATTTCCAGACAATCGTTCACATCAGAACCAAAAAATACCCCCCCCCCCATTTTAACATGAGCTTGTTCAGATGGGCTTATGTTGCATAAACACTATCTGAACATCTAGATAATAATATGAACGTATCTTATTTTGTACAAAGACATACTCAATCTCACAGATTGAAAGCCTGTCAGTGTGTTTGCTGTCACTGTCTGTGATTTTTAACCTTACCAAGGATTGTATCATCCATTCATTCTTATCATTATGGTCTTATCATTTTTCCCTTTAGACTGTTACTGTAACATAATAAAAGTTGCAACGCTGGCACCAGGTTATCAAACCATAGCAACCCATTAGTGCTAACAAAAGCTACTGTAGTTACCACTCATTGCATGGTGGGTTACAACCTAGACTCTCCCCAGCCACTCCCCTTTGTACCCCCTGATGGTGGCCCTGTTGGTTACAATAGGTTACTAGAGGCAAACTTTGCAACATATATTACATTCTATTAATAAAAGATGGTGTGCAGGTTTGTTCTTAAGTAGAATCTGTATATACTGTAAGTTAAAACATATACATTAACTTAACGGCAACAAGACAGATAGTATTTATTTTTACATTTCTGTGCATATGTATTTTTACTGTGCTCTGCAGTAGACAACACATACCAGAGGGGATTGTGGGCAGGTGGTTTATTAAAGCTAAATGCTTATAAAGGCCAAACAAACCACAGTACAAATAGACTCTGTATGTAAGCATGAGTTGTATGTAAGTCGGGTGCATGTAACTCAAGGACTCCCTATAGTGCCAATGTGCACTCAATTTTTTGTCCATCTAGATCTTTGCACTCATGTTCATAAATTAGACTTAGGGGGAATGTAATTAAAAATCACAAGCAATGTGTAAAATGACATTTTTGCGGATGTTTAGCATTGCTTGCAATGTAAAATAATTCGCTGGCAAAGGTTTGCATTAACACCTGCTCTCGAGTTTTGTTAAATATTTTGTCACAAAATACGCTATGTGATGGCGAAATTTTATTACATACACTGCAAATTTGGTCGCAAATTTTGCCAGGAAGTAGTTGGGGTCTGTAATTGGTCAAAAAAGACGCAAACATGGTCGCTAATTTTCGCAGTGGACTTTGCGAACGTTTTTTGCGGTAACAAAACATATTACACCCCCTCATTATTGTTTTTAAATGAAGGTGGTGAAGCTTTATCTCTCTGTCTGATAAAACCAATTACTTCATTGGTTAATGGATGAGGGTTTTTCTTATTTCTATATATACTTATCATTTCAGTGTGTCAACTGTTCATTTTTTCCATGTACTTATTTATGGTTAGTTTGTTTAGTTTCAGGGAGGTGGCTTGAAGTGTCTCTTGACTGTTCGGTGCTAAAATTAGAAAGTAGTACACCCCTGTACTGGGACTTTCCTTTGCCCGCCTTCTTGGTACCAAATGATCCGAAAAATATCAAAGGTGAATTCAAAAGCGACAATGGTCTATTTTAGGCCTTTTCTGTTTTGTCAGATAAACAGTGAAAAGGTGTGAAAGTTATTCTTTGGTCTAGTCATGGTCTGATAAAAGTGCCTTAACCAAAGGGTGATGTGTGGACTGCTCAGGCAGCCAATTATAAGCGATAAAAACAGTTTTGTTTACAGTATTACCTGGTTTGCATATGTTTAACTTCTCTTGTATCTTTTGTGTTTCTTTTTCACAACTGTACAGTACATACTGTACAGTATGTATTTATACCTGTGGAACAGGAATTCAACTTTCGTTGCTACTGCTATGTACCATTTTTTTGTGCCTACTTAGCATTTAGTCTGTAGTCTTTTTTTAGGTTGTAGCTTTTCAAGGTTCCAATATGCTTAGATTAAACATACTTAGTTAGTATGATCTGCTAATATAAACTACCAGATTAATGTGGATTTATTGAGTACAATGTAATAGGATATTGCAGGTGACCTGTTACAGCATCACTGTGTGGCTGGAGATTGACAAAATGCTGTTACTGAAACCATCAAATTGTATGAGCGAGTATAAGAGGGGCAGAAAAGATGATAGGGTTTCTCTATCACTGGTACACAGGCAAGTGTAAGTACATTGGGGGCATAATAATAGCTCATGCACAGGGAACTTAAAATAATAATAATAAAAAAAATAACAGACTTTAGCATGGAAAGTTTTAACTGAAGGGGAATGACCAGGGCAGCCATCAGGGGGGGACAGGGGGGAGAGTTGTAGGGGGCCCGAGGGTAAGGGGGGCCCCAGCCATGTCACACTTACTTGATTAGCCGGGCCTCCCATCTGCTGATTTCGGGAAGGCATGGACGTTTAAGGGGCCCTGGCCACCAATTTTCTTATAATGTTTAACCCTTTGCCTGCCAAGCACGTACGGCGTACGTGCTGGCAGGCAAATGCTCAGGCTGCCAAGAACGTACATTGTACGTTCTTTGGCAGCTGAGCTCTCTCTCTGCTTCGGCGGCTTTTGCCGCCTCCGCAGAGAGTGGGGAGAGAAGACAGCCCCCTAGGCAACGAGGCTGAGGGGCTGTCAAGTCGGATCAGCGACTCGATTGTCGCAGATCCGACTTCAAAGTAGCAGACGCATCGCATGGAGCGTCTGCTACTACACTCACCTTCTTCCTGCCTGCAGAGCCGCCCACGCACTTCCTGCTGCGCAGCAACTCTGCAGACACGCTGCCAGGACTCCTCCAAAGAAGACAGCGATTCTCCTGCTCGAAAAACGGTAAGTGCACGTTTTTTTTACACACTTACCTGCACCTACACATACTTACAGTACATTTATACATTTTAGTAAAGATTGGAATTTTTTTTAATTTTTTTTTTTTAATTTTAGCACACTTGGTCCCTTTTGTACAGTTATTTACAGTTATTTACACTTATTTACATGTATTTGCACACTCAGATAACTTTTATTAGTGCACAAATATGTATACACAAACAGGTGTTTTTTTTTTTTTTACGAATTCATTATACTGTTATCTTTTGTTTTTTTTGCCTAAAAACGTGTTATTTTGGCAGCGTGACTGTTGGATAATCGATTTCGGCCACTAATTACGCTGTCAGAACAATTATTTTGTTATTTCATTGATTTACGCTATTTTTGTGGTTTTATTGCAATTTTATCCCTTCATTATTGTTCCTTATGTATCTTTAGTATAGTTTTGCTGTTTGGTGCTTTGGTATAGAAAGATAGATTTTACTTAGTTTGATCCGCCAAAATATGTGCTTTCCAAAAATATATGGGTTTCTGGGTGTCTTTTTACAGTTTGGGGGTCTTACGGCACATAACGTACAGTTAGGGTTCTCTTTTCTGCAGCTTAGTTGGCTAGCGTGAAAATTCATAGGCACGTTTTTCATTTGGGGTCCATACACAACACATACTTTGGTAAATCTATACATATTGGGCATCAAACTATTTATTAGACCTCTGACGTCCATATTTAGAGAGATTTTTCTTTGTACGTAAAACATTGTGTGTGATAAATGCGGCAAACTGCAACATTTTTAGGCGATTTTCAGAAATGTTGTAAAAACCTATATGTTTAGAAAAGCTTTGCAGTTTGGTAGTTTCGTGTAGAAAGACGTCGTTATCTTTGTTGGAATCGGCAGAATGTGTACTTTCCAAAAATATATGGTTTTGGGGGGTCATTGCTGTTAGGAGGGTCTTGAGGCACATAATATGAAGTCAAGGGTCTATGTTCACAGAAGGCGAATCGGCAGCGGAGAAAACTCATATTCACTATTTTTATTTGGGGTCCGCACATGCCAGCTGCCTTGGTATATCTATGCATATTGGGCATCAAACTGTTCAGTAGACCCTTGGCATCCATATTTATGGTGTTTTACAATTGTATGTAAGAAATTGGGTGAGATAAATGCGGCCAATTGCAATATTTTTAGGCGATTTTCAGAAATGTAAAAACAGTTGCTTTTATCGCCAAATTTAGGAAAGGCTTGTGACTTGGTACTTTGGAGTACAAAGACATGCATACCCAATTTGGATTTGCAGGAATGTGTACTTTCCAAAAATATATGGGTTTATGGGGTGAACGCACTTTTTTCTACCTTTGCCCCCCCCCCAAAACAATGTAAATGTGTTGATTTTGCAGTACCTGAAATGACAGACCATTTGGGGGTCTTTGTTTTGGGGCCCTATATGCCACGTGCTTGGGTACACCTATACATATTGGGCATCAAACTGTTCAGAGGACCCCAGGCTTTCATATTTGGGGTGATTTCTCTTGATACCTAAAAGTATGTGGGAACTACGATGCTAGAGGGTGGAAATTTTGAGGTGATTTTTGGAAATGTCACCAAAATCACCAAATTTAGAAATGGTTTGCGGCTTGGTACTTTGGAGTACAAAGACATCCATACCCGATTTGGATTCGCAGGAATGTGTACTTTCCGAAAATATATGGTTTTATGGGGTGAACTTACTTTTTTCTACCTTTGCCCCCCTCCCAATACAATGTAAATGTGTTGATTTTGCAGTACCTGAAATGACAGACTGTCAGGGAGCCGGGAGCTCCCTCCAGGGAGGTTGTCTGGATCAAGGAGGAAGCCCTCTTGAGGGAACAAGGTCGCGGTATCCAAAGGGTTAAACGGAGAATAGTCAGGATCAGGCAAGAGTTCACAGGCAGGCAGAATACAATCAAAGTCCAAAGTCCAGGCAAAGGGTCAGGATACAAGGCAGGAACAATATTAGGCAATAAGGCACACAGGAAACCCAGGATATGCTTCAGGAAAGTAATCCTATTCTTGGGCGCCATTCTGGCGTCTAGTTGGAGTTTTTATATTCAAATTTGGCGCCATTCTGACGTCATTGACGCTCTTGCGCCGACGTCGGCGCGCTGACGTCATCGCCCGGCGCCGCTACCCACGTGGCGGCCATGGGCGCCGCCATTTTGGGAGCGACGCCGGCGAAGATGGACGCGCCGCCCGGAGCTCCTGGGCCTGCTCCGGGCGGCGATCGTTACAGTACCCCCCCCCTCACGGGGGGCCTCTGGACCACCAGGACTTGGCTTCTGGGGAAACTTGGAATGGAACTCCCTCACCAGACGAGGAGCGTGAACATCACGGTGTCCTTCCCAGGAGCATTCTTCAGGGCCAAAGCCCTTCCACTGAATGAGGTACTGAAGGGACCCTCTGGAGATTCTGGAGTCTAGGATTTTCTCCACCTCGTACTCGAGTTGACCCTCCACTGAGATGGCAGGAGGAGGAGACTGACCGCCAGAGAACCGGTTGGTGATGGCGGGTTTCACCAGAGACACGTGGAACACGTTGGGGATTCTCATCTCTGGTGGAAGCTGGAGTCTGACAGCCACAGAGTTGATTATCTCCAAGATGGGAAATGGTCCCACGAATTTTGGACCCAACTTGGGAGATGGTATCTTCAACCGGATATTCCTGGAAGAGAGCCAGACATTATCACCCACCTTGTAGAGAGGAGAGGATCTTCGACGACGATCCGCGAAAGTCTTATGAACAAGAGCACTCTTCTCTAGGTTCAACTTGGTCGCAGCCCAAATAGCAGACATATGGGCTGCGGAGTCGTCAGCAGCCGGGACGTCAGATAGCACAAAGTCTTGGGGAAAAGCTTGAGGATGCTGACCATACACCGACATGAACGGAGACCTTCCTGTAGAGGAATGACAAGCATTATTATGAGCGAATTCCGCCCATGGGAGGAGATCAGACCAGTCATCCTGGCAGAGGGATACGTGGTTCCTCAGGAACTGCTCCAGGGCTTGGTTGACACGTTCAGCTGCCCCATTCGTTTGCGGGTGGTATGCAGATGAAAACTGAAGAACAATTCCCAGGTCTTTGCATAAGGAACGCCAGAACTTGGCAGTAAACTGGGTGCCTCTATCGGAGACGATCTCCACCGGGAAACCATGCAGGCGGAAGATGTACTGGATAAAAAGCTGGGACAACTCCACCGCAGAGGGCAACTTCTTCAGAGGGATGAAATGGGCCATTTTGGAGAAGCGATCAATAACAACCCAGATCACAGTATTCCCACCGGAGGGAGGAAGTTCGACAATAAAGTCCATAGAGAGGTGCGTCCATGGACGAGAGGGTACCGGCAAAGGCTGTAACAACCCACTGGGGCGGGAATGGCTAGGCTTAGAAGTGGCGCAGACATTACAAGCAGCCACAAAGTCCTTTACATCCTTGCGGATATCAGGCCACCAGACTAGGCGCCTCAAGAGTTCAAGGGTCTTAGCCGAACCAGGATGTCCAGCTTGCCTGGAGCAGTGGGTTTGTTGCAGGATGGCCAGGCGAAGTTCTGGAGGGACGAAGGCCATGCCAATCGGAGTATCTTGAGGAGCCGAGGACTGCCCAGCCAAAATCTGGTCGGCAAATTGGGGATACAGAGAGGCAATGATCTTGACTGGTGGAATGATTGGTTCCTGTCTCTCAGGGTCACGGTCCACCGGAGTGAAGCTACGAGACAAGGCGTCGGCCTTCAGATTTTTGGAACCTGGGCGATAAGTCAAAACAAAGTTAAATCGGGAAAAGAAAAGGGCCCACCTGGCTTGTCTGGGATTTAGCCTCTTGAGGGACTGTATGAACTCCAGATTCTTGTGATCAGTGAAAATCTGGACAGGAATTTCAGAACCCTCCAGGAGGTGACGCCATTCTTCAAGGGCAAGCTTGACTGCCAAGAGTTCTCGATTCCCGACGTCATAGTTCTGCTCTGCGGATGAGAACTTCTTGGAGAAAAACGCACAGGGGTGCAATTTTCCATCAGAGGAATGTCTCTGAGACAGGATAGCTCCGGCTCCGACTTCAGAAGCATCAACTTCGATGCAGAAGGGTAGTGCAGGATTGGGATGTCGAAGAACAGGAGCGGACGTGAAGGCCTCTTTCAAGGACTGAAAGGCTTCTATAGCAGATGGAGGCCACAGGCTGGGTTTACCCCCTTTTCGGATGAGGGCCAGGATAGGTGCAATGCGGGAAGAGAACCCCCGGATGAACTGTCGATAATAATTAGCAAATCCGATGAATCTCTGGATTGCTTTGGTACTCAGTGGGAGAGGCCACTCCTGGATGGCCGACACTTTCACGTGGTCCATCTCAAATCCCTCTGGAGAGATAATGTATCCTAGGAAGGGGATCTTGGATACCTCGAAAACACACTTCTCCAACTTGGCGAAGAGAGAGTTCTTCCTCAGACGAGAGAGTACCTCCTTCACCTGGGAGCGATGACTTTCAAGGTCCTTGGAAAAGATCAGGATGTCGTCCAAGTATACGACTACGAACCTTCCTAGGAGATCTCGGAACACATCATTCACAAACTCCTGGAAGACGGCAGGGGCATTGCATAGGCCGAAGGGCATAACGAGATATTCATAGTGCCCATCCCGAGTGTTGAATGCCGTCTTCCATTCGTCACCCTCCCGGATGCGAATGAGGTTGTAGGCCCCCCGGAGATCCAACTTGGAGAAAATCTTGGCCCCTTTCAGCTGGTCAAAGAGCTCGGCAATCAGGGGCAGAGGGTATCTGTTTTTCACGGTGATCTTATTCAGACCCCGATAGTCTATACAAGGCCGAAGGCCTCCGTCCTTCTTCTCCACGAAGAAGAACCCAGCCCCTGCAGGAGAGGTAGAAGGGCGGATAAACCCCCGCTGGAGATTTTCTTGGATGTACTCCTTCATAGCGGTAGTCTCTGCAGGAGAGAGAGGGTAGGTGCGCCCTCTGGGGGGCATAGCTCCAGGCAGGAGTTCAACCGGACAGTCGTAGGAGCGATGTGGGGGAAGGAACTCTGCAGACTTTTTACAAAACACATCGGAAAATCCCTTGTAAGTGGAGGGCAAAGTCTTTAATTCCGCAGAGGAGACATTCACCTTCTCGAGGGGTTTTGGCGGAAGGCAATGTTGCAGGCAAAATAAACTCCAACGAGAGATCTGCCCAGTGGACCAGTCTATGGTGGGGTTATGCAGACGTAACCATGGAAGACCCAATATCACTGGAGTAGAAGGACAGGGGATGATGAAGAATGAAAGTTTTTCTTGATGCAGCGCCCCAACTTGTACAGATAGTTCCGCCGTGAACTTTGTGACGAATTCAAACTCCAGGGGTTTGTCATCTATGGCAGTAATTCGCAGGGGAGAAGACAATGGAAGCAGAGGAATCTTCATGCGTTCGGCAAAAAAGGCATCCATGAAATTGCCATCCGCTCCGGAGTCGAGGAAGGCCCTTTCGAAGATAGACTTACTTGCCAGGTGAATCTGCAAAGGAAGGAGAAGCCTGCGTGAATTTTCTTGATACTTCTCCAGAGAACCTCGAGTGATGCCCCCTACATAAGAAACCTGAGACATACCTCGGGGTACAAAACTCTTGGCTTTGGCAGGACAGGCGTTGGCAAAATGGGAATGCCCACCACAGTATAAACAGAGACCTGCCATACGTCTTCGGAGTCTTTCCTGCTCGGAGAGGCGAGTCTTTCCTACTTGCATGGGTTCCTCCAAGGGAGACGTCGACACATGGGTCACAGGAACAGCGGGTGTTTGCAGAATCGGCCTTTGAAAGCGAGGGGCCAACATGGGAGAAAATCGTCTACTGCGCTCTCTCTCCACCTGGTGCTCTCTGAGACGAGTGTCCACCTTAATGGATAGAGCGATCAACCCTTCCAGGGTGTCAGGAGTCTCTCTGGAGACGAGATCATCTTTGATGCGGATGGATAGGCCTTGGTAGTATACAGCCTTGTAAGCGTCATCACACCAGGAAGTCTCCGCCATCAGTGTTCGGAAGTCTATAGCATACTCATTGACACTGCGGCTTCCCTGCCGGAGCTGCAAGAGACGGGCAGGGGCGTTCGTAACCCGACCTGGAGCATCAAAGACTATACGAAAAGCTTGGAGAAAGTCTTTAACATCAAAAGTCAGCGGGGAATTCTTCTCCCAAAGAGACGTTGCCCACTCCAGTGGCTTGCCTTCCAATCGAGACATCACATACCCCACCTTGGAACGCTCGCTTGGAAACTGTGTGGGTTGGAACTCAAATTGAATTTGGCATTGCGTGGCAAATCCCCTGCAGGCTTGTGGGTCCCCACTGAAACGAGGGGGAGGAGGAATGCGAGGCTCACCTGTCGGGTAGCTTGTGTTCGTGGGGGCTGCCGCCCTGGGGGAATCCCCAGTAGGTGGAGCAGTGGAGGACGCAGAAGGCACTTGAGCCAGCAGGACATCGAGTGCTTGTCCAATGCGAACCTGCTGGTTTTCGTAGTCCTCCATGCGGGATGCCAGTCCGCGGAGCGCTCGTCCGACATGAGGTGTGGCTTCCTCAGAAGGATCCATGGCCCAAGAATAATGTCAGGGAGCCGGGAGCTCCCTCCAGGGAGGTTGTCTGGATCAAGGAGGAAGCCCTCTTGAGGGAACAAGGTCGCGGTATCCAAAGGGTTAAACGGAGAATAGTCAGGATCAGGCAAGAGTTCACAGGCAGGCAGAATACAATCAAAGTCCAAAGTCCAGGCAAAGGGTCAGGATACAAGGCAGGAACAATATTAGGCAATAAGGCACACAGGAAACCCAGGATATGCTTCAGGAAAGTAATCCTATTCTTGGGCGCCATTCTGGCGTCTAGTTGGAGTTTTTATATTCAAATTTGGCGCCATTCTGACGTCATTGACGCTCTTGCGCCGACGTCGGCGCGCTGACGTCATCGCCCGGCGCCGCTACCCACGTGGCGGCCATGGGCGCCGCCATTTTGGGAGCGATGCCGGCGAAGATGGACGCGCCGCCCGGAGCTCCTGGGCCTGCTCCGGGCGGCGATCGTTACACAGACCATATGGGGGTAATCGTTTTGGGGCCCCTATATGCCACGTGCTTGGGTACACCTATACATATTGGGCATCAAACTGTTCAGAGGACCCTAAGCTTTCATATTTGGGGTGATTTCTCTTGATACCTAAAAGTATGTGGGACATACAATGCGCAGGGTGAAAATTTTGAGGTGACTTTTGGAAATGTCACCAAAATCACCAAATTTAGGAATGGTTTGCGGCTTGATACTTTGGTGTACAAAGACATGCATACCCAATTTGGATTCGCAGGAATGTGTACTTTCCGAAAATATATGGTTTTATGGAGTGACCGCACTTTTTTATACCTTTGCCCCCCCCCAAAACGATGTGACTGTGTTGATTATGCAGTACCTGAAATGACAGACCATATGGGGGGTGTCTTCCTTTTGGGGCCCCTATATGCCACGTACTTGGGTATACCTATACATATTGGGCATCAAACTGTTCAGAGGACCCTAGGCTTTCATATTTGGGGTGATTTCTCTTGATACCTAAAAGTATGTGGTAATACGATGCTGCAGGTTGGAAAATTTTAGGTGATTTTTGGAAATATCACCAAAATTGCCAAATTTAGGAACGTTTTGCAGCTTGGTGCTTTGGAGTAGAAAGACATGCATACCCAATTTAGATTCGTGGGAATGTGTACTTTCCGAAAATATATGGTTTTCTGGGGTGAACCTACTTTTTTCTACCTTTCCCCCCCCCCAAAACGATGTGAATGTGTTGATTATGCAGTACCTGAAATGACAGACCATATGGGGGGTGTCTTCCTTTTGGGGCCCCTATATGCCACGTACTTGGGTACACCTATACATATTTGGCATCAAAATGTTCAGAGGACCCTAGGCTTTCATATTTGGGGTGATTTCTCTTGATACCTAAAAGTATGTGGTAATACGATGCTGCAGGTTGGAAAATTTTAGGTGATTTTTGGAAATGTCACCAAAATTGCCAAATTTAGGAACGTTTTGCAGCTTGGTGCTTTGGAGTAGAAAGACATGCATACCCAATTTAGATTCGTGGGAATGTGTACTTTCCGAAAATATATGGTTTTCTGGGGTGAACTTACTTTTTTCTACCTTTGCCGTCCCCAAAACAATGTAAATGTGTGGATTTTGCAGCACCTGAAATGACAGACTATATGGGGTCTTCATTTTGGGGCCCCTATATGCCACGTGCTTAGGTATATCTATACATATTGGGCATCAAACTGTTCAGAGGACCCCAGGCTTTCATATTTAGGGTGATTTATCTTGATACTCAATAGTATGTGGGACATACGATGCGGCAGGGTGGACATTTTGAGGTGATTTTTGAAAATGTCCCTAAAATTGTCAAACTTAGGAACGTTTTGCAGCTTGGTGCTTTGGAGCAGAAAGACATGTATACCCAATTTGGATTCGGGGGAATGTGTACTTTCCAAAAATATATGGTTTTCTGGGGTGAACTTACTGTTTTCTACCTTTACCCCCCTCTAAAACGATGTAAATGTGTTGATTTTGCAGTACCTGAAATGACAGACCATATGGGGGTCTTCCTTTTGGGGCCCCTATATGCCACGTGCTTGGGTACACCTATACATATTGTTTATCAAACTGTTCACAGGACCCTAGGCTTTCATATTTGGGGTGATTTCTCTTGATACCTAAAAGTATGTGGGAAATACGATGCTGCAGGGTGGAAAATTTGAGGTGATTTTTGGAAATGTCATCAAAATTGCCAAATTTAGGAACGTTTTGCAGCTTGGTGCTTTGGAGTACAAAGACATGCATACCCAATTTGGATTCGGGGGAATGTTTACTTTCCGAAAATATATGGTTTTCTGGGGTGAACTTACTTTTTTCTACCTTTGCCCCCGCAAAAACTATGTAAATGTGTTGATTTTGCAGTACCTCAAATGACAGACCATATGGGGGTCTTCCTTTTGGGGCCCCTATATGCCACGTGCTTGGGTACACCTATACATATTGGGCATAAAACTGTTCAGAGGACCCTAGGCTTTCATATTTGGGGTGATTTCTCTTGATACCTAAAAGTATGTGGGAAATACGATGCTGCAGGGTGGAAAACTTAAGGTGATTTTTGGAAATGTCACCAAAATTGCCAAATTTAGGAACGTTTTGCAGCTTGGTGCTTTGGAGTAGAAAGACATGCATACCCAATTTAGATTCATGGGAATGTGTTCTTTCCGAAAACATATGGTTTTCTGGGGTGAACTTACTTTTTTCTACCTTTGCCCCCCCAAAAACGATGTAAATGTGTTGATTTTTCAGTACCTGAAATGACAGACCAAATGGGGGGTCTTAATTTTGGGGCCCCTATAGGCCACGTGCTTGGGTACACCTATACATATTGGGCATCAAACTGTTCAGAGGACCCCAGGCTTTTATATTTGGGGTGATTTATTTTTATACTCAATAGTATGTGGGACATACGATGCTGCATGGTGGACGTGTAGAGGTTATTTTTGAAAATGTCCCTAAAATTGCCAAACTTAGGAAAGTTTTGCAGCTTGGTGCTTTGGAGTAGAAAGACATGCATACCCATATTGGATTCGGGGGAATGTGTACTTTCCGAAAATATATGGTTTTCTGGGGTGAACTTACTTTTTTCTACTTTTACCCTCCCCCAAAACGATGCAAATGTGTTGATTTTGCAGTATCTGGAATTACAGAACTGATAGCTCAAATGGGGTGTCTACATTTTATGGCCCCTATATACCACATGTTTAGGTAAACTGATACATATTGGGCATCAAACTGTTCAGTGGACCCCAGGCTTTCATATTTGGGGTGTTTTACATTGATACCTAATGATGTGTGGGAGATATGATGCTGTAGAGTGGAAGCTTTGAGTTCACCAATTTCTATAAAACATTATAACTTTAGGAAAAAATTGCAAGTTGGCAGTTTGGAGTACAAAGATATATTTACCCATTTTTGGTTCACCAGAATCTGTTCTTTCTAATAATGGGTAGTTTTCTTGGGTAAACCTACTGTTAGTGGAATGTTTGGCCTTGAAATCAGAAGTATGCTGTTTGGGGAGCGGTGCTTTAGAAATTTGGTAGTGTACTGCTTAGAGATTTTGATCTATACAAGTGAGAAATCTCCATAAAACGATATATATTTGGTATTGCCGCGTTCAGGAGACATAGACCTTTCCAAATCGGCTGTGTTCTCGTACATAAAATAAATGATGTTTCTGATATATGTGATTGTTCTTTGTGAAACATGATTTTTTTCATTTTATTAGACACTTAGAAGCCTATATTTTTTTACAGAAGTAGAATTACACCAAAATTCTTACATATTTTTAAAGTTCAGGTTGTCCTGAAAAAAACAATATATTGTTTTACTGGGTAAACTGAAAGACCGCCCCAGGAAAGGCCCTTAAAGTGAAAGAGTACAAAATGTCTAAAAACTGCTTGGCAATAGATGTTCGCATCTAGGACAAAACGTCTGGCAGGGAAAGGGTTAAGGGGCACCAATTTTGGCCACCAATTTTTTTTTGTCATGTGGGGTCCTAGCCACCAATATTTTTTAATGGGGGGCCCTGGCCACAAATGTTTTTGTATGGGGGGCCCTGACCACCAATATCTTTTTATTTTTTATTAACATGTGGGTACCCTAGCCACCAATATTTTTTTTGTTTTTTTACTGTGTGGTGGGGAGGCGGACCTGTAGGTGGGGCTTGCGGTGGGCGCAGCCCAGGGGGCCCAGGAAATTTTGTCGTATGGGGCCCTGCGATTTCTGATGGCGGTCCTGGGAATGACACATGGGAAGATTTGTTGTCTGAGGTTAAATCCAGTGGCGTAACTACCGGGGGACCAGGGGGTGTGATTGGGCCAGGGTCCGCACCCCTCAGGGTCCCCCGGCAGCTCGCATGCCATTGAATTTGGGTGATTCCGGGCGGATTCTGGGCATACGGAGGGGGTGGGGGCCCGGCTTCACGTCCCGCGCCAGGGCCCGCCCCCCTCTAGTTACGTTGCTGGTTAAATCTGTGCTTCCATGGGGTGACAAATCTCACCAAAATGGCTTGCCAGTGAATAAGATTCCAATTGCTGTATTTAAAACATATACTCATACTAGTCTGGTGTAAAAGGGATTCTGTCATGATTTTTATGGTGTCGTTTTTATGTCTAAATTACACTGTTTACACTGCATATAATTCACTCTACAATATAACATTTCATTCCTCAACCAACAAGTGTATTTTTTTTAATTGTAATATTGGTGTGTAGGCAGCCATATCAGGTCATTTTGCCTGGTCATGTGCTTTCAGAAAGAGCTAGCACTTTAGGATGGAACTGCTTTTATGGGAGGCTGTTGTTTCTCCTACTCAATGTAACTGAATGTTAGTATGATCCGCTAATATAAACTATATAACTATATAAACTGACAATATATCCCCATCTCAGATCTCAAAATTAAAAAAATATATTTGCTCTTTTGAGAAATGGTTTTCAGTGCAGAATTCTGCTGGAGCAGCACTATTAACTGATGCTTTTTGAAAAAACTTGTTTTCCCATGATAGTATCTCGGGAAATTGCCAAGAGTATATGTTTTATGTGAAGCAATTGTAATGTTATTCAATAGCAAGTCATTCTCAGAAGATTTGTGGCCCACGGTAGAGCAGATTTAACAAACCTTACTATATGCCATCACCCTTACAGTGTCCCACTTCTCTGATATCAGATGCACAGTATGTATTCACTGGAAAACATATTGTGTGCTCTTACTATTGAAACTACAAAAAGAGAGAATGGTGCATCCAACTTGCACAAGCACTACTGAAGTAAAAGACAATTTTTAGAAATCAAATATAGAAAAGGAGGACATACTCACAGTTCGCTCCAGCCCAAGGGTGCATATACATCAAGTCAAAACCAAAAATGTGGGTTCCTCCAGAAAATAATACGACAGTAATTAAAAAAATACAAAAGGTTTATTAGGACATATTAAGATATGGCCTAACGCGTTTCGTGCCTGTTGGGGCACTTACTCATAGAGCCTATGAGTAAGTGCCCCAACAGGCACGAAACGCGTGGTTAAGTTGGTTAAGTAGTCTTTAAGCTCTGTTGTAATATTACAAGTTTTGCAGCTGCCATTCCAACAACATTGTTGCTAAAAATTTACAGTTTATGTAAAAAATATTTCAATTTTGTTAGCCCCAAAGTAAACAGAGGACTGACACCAATACATCTGTACAATGGCAAAAATGCAGATGCAAAAGAGGAACTCAGTAATTTATACCTTATTTAAAGAAGATAAATGCAAAATAAACACACTCCAAAAGTAGGTGTTTGTTCTGCGGCACTTGTAAGCTCCCCTCGTAACCTTATTCTTAGAATGTGACTGACAAGTCTACAAATCATCAGCCATACTGACACTGAGGGCAATTATTTGCTTGATGAATAACCAACTTTATTATGCCTGCCAGGACGTCATTAGTAATGTCCAGTGGGCTTGTCTGACCTTCCTTTTAACTTCCAGGCTCCTTGTGTGTAAAGGTCTATTTTGAGTATCATTTATTCAATACAGATATTAAAATCAAAGTAAGCCCAGTGTCCTTCAGAGGGTAGCAAAAAGCTGACATGCACATTTTGGAAATAGAAAGAATGACAAAGGGTCCCTTTTTTGACCATGCCCATTTTTGTATCCACACGCCCTCATTACCATGTTCATTTTACACAATTTGACAGGTTATGAAAGTTTATGTAGTTTATGTGGTTTTTATGTGTTATTACAGTTTTGCTAATGAAGGTAAATTGCCCTTTAAGCTGCAAGTTACAGTTTCCCCAAGAGACCTGCTTATCTTAAATTGATACAATTGTTTCTTTGCTTGTCTTGTTACTAGGGTTGCCACCTGGCCGGTATTTTAAAAATAATGGTTGATCCCAATGTTATTAATAGGGAAAAAGAATAAATATATAGGAAGGCCGGTATTTGTTACAAATGTGTATAAATGCACCTGTCAGGTACTCTGTGCTCTCTGTCAAAAGCTAATTATGTTTTCGAAACGTTGTATTTTTTTGGGAGGTGTGCAGTAGTATTGTGTGCGCCGGTCAGAGGCACACGAGTAGGGTGGGTTCGGACTGAGTTCTGCACAATCTATATAATCTATATGTGCCCCCACGTGACCTTCCAATGGTGAGCTTCCACCTCCATTTGGTGCTTTATACAGACTCACACCTACGTGTCCCATCGTTTCTGTGACATCAGAGCAGGCAGAGGCGGGTTCAGGTCTATTAATACTAAGCTGCACCGGGTTAGGTTCATGTGTGGATCGTAAAGGAACAGGTTAGGAGTCAGGTATGGGTCGACAAAAAATGGACTCGCACATCATTAGTGCACAGTATATCAGATACTAATGACAAAGATATGACAGTGATAAGTAAATGGAAATCAGCAATCCAAATGATGTAACCATTTATATCAGATTTGCTACTGCAGAGTCATATAAGGTGCATGTCATTTATCCTCAAGCAAAAGCTATTGTGCAGCCCCATAATTAACAGGGTTTATAGTCACAAATTCACCAATTCCTTCTTCTATTCATCTTTGTGGCTCAGAACACTGCATGTATTGAATAAACCAGTGGCATAACTATAGAGGAAGCACACCCTGCAGCCACAGGGGGGCCCGGGGAAAAGGGGGGCCTGGATTGTGGGGTCTGTTTCTTCTATAGCCAACAAGAACCCCCTCTTCCCCAGTCACTCTCTTACCTGTGGCTTGGAAGCAGAGTGTTTTGGCACGGGGGGATAGTGGGTGGAGTCTGGGCGCACATGTGGGCTGGGAGTGGGTGGGGTGCAGGCTCAAAGTGGGCAGAGGCAGGGAGTGGGCAGGAGGATGGGGGATCGGAGTACGCTGGGCCCCTCTAAAGATTTTTTTGCAGGGGAGCCTGATGCACTCTAGTTAGGCCACTGGAATAAATGTGAACATATATATATAAGAAAACTGGTTGCAGTATCTGAACACTAATCTAGTTAAACCGGACTTATGGGGCTGTTTGTTTTACATAATGTAATACAGTTTTGGTCCTTATAGTACTGAATTTACCCTTAATCCTCATATTTCCTTCCAGCTTTTGTGAGACTCCGTTACACTGGAGACTTGTTCAGCACCTACTAGGTTAAATATGAATGTTTTCCATGAAACTGAACCACTCCTTCCCTGTCCCCGTCGAAGGGACAGATCCTTTCACAGAAATTAAAAGAAAAAAACATTTTGACATGCTTAAATGGAGTGCTGCCCTGCCCTTCCCAGAACACAATGTTACAGGGAGGGCATTTTTTTAAAATAAATAATTGTATTTGCAGCAGCAGGGTTTCTACTCCTGAGCATGTAGCCAGCAACTTGGCATTGCTGCTAGAAGAGGGCAGTTACGGATTTGTAAGAGAAAGAAATGTGCCCTCACCGGAGTTATTACATTGTTGAAAGGATTCAGACACTCTGTTCTAAGGCTGTGGGCACACGCAGTATTTCAGCCCAAATACTGACCTCAGCTTCAGCTCCACTGTATGTGACCACACACAGGCTGATATGGTTCAAATCAATGGAGCAGGGGCACTGAGCGGATCTGCTTCTCTCAGCCTGCAAAAATATGCAGACTGACAACAGCCAGAAATGTAGTGTTAAGAGAGTCAGCCAAACACCATATTGTTGTAGGTGTGGCGCTTACCCCTTTTATTGTGGCAACCTATGCATAACCGTTTCGGGGGTTTTAACCTCCCTTCATCAGGACACATTCTGACAACAGCCAGAGCCATTAGCCTGTATGCCTATAGCCTAAAATGTCCATACGAACATATAAAGATCTGTGAAATTTCTGTTTGACAATCTGTGGCCAGATGCACTGGTGTGCAATGTTATTTCTGTGTCAGTACCATAGACTCCACAATGTACAGCAGGGTTCACTCTGAGAAACGTCTTTTTATTGACCCTTATTGAGAGCATTTGATTTACATGCCTCTGCCTGGAAAGGTAAATATCCGGAGTCTATTCAGTTACAAACTATATATGCATGTTTTTACTTGGGCATGTGCAGCCTGGTTTTTCAGAGATTTCTCTAAAAGGCTTTTTGGTTTTTAAGGGCCACCAACATCAGCAAATACAAAAAACTATTGTCTTGTGAGGCTACAATTGCATTACTTGTTATTGTTATTTATTTATTTTTATTATTTTTCTCTGTTCTTTACAGGCTATCCTCTGTTCTCTACATTTCTTATTGAAACCACTGATTAGCTATGGCAAATGGAACCTTACAAAGTAGCTGCTGAACAAAATAAATATATAAATAAATCACAGAATATAAGAAAACAACACGCTAAAAATTAATCAAAAGGTAAACACTACTTGAATCAACTTTTTTTAAAAAGAAAACATTTTATTATTTTTAAGTAGCTAATTACAGATTCCCAACTAATTTATTCTATGTCTGCATCTGTCCAAAAGCTTCCTTGTTGCCTTATTCTGCTCTCCAATTGGGTTATTTATCTATTTACCTGTACAGAAAGATACAAGGACATTATTGCAGTATATGTAACTGCCTGTAATAAGCAAAATACTACAGGAAAAATTGATAACTTTTTTTCATCTTTCATTTGTTTGCACCTATTTGATATTTCTGGTGAATGCAATCAGAGTAAACCCCACATAAATAGTAGAAGACAAAAACATCTGTTTGTCAGATTTCCTTTCACCTATTGAAAAGCACAAGCAAACACACAGATTAAAACTTACTTACTCTAAAAGACTGGCTAGTAGTTAGGGCTGCTGCACACTCCAGAGAAAACTGATTGCTATGAAGCCAGCGATCACATTCACACAGCTAAACTAATCACTAATAAGCTCTGCTGATGCACATTTTGACTGGACATGTATAAAATACACACACTACATGGCCTTAAAAAAGTCTGTTGGGTCTACAGCAGCCATCTGAGATGATCATGTATTTGCAATCTAGCATTTGTGTTTCATAGTGAGTTGAGCAGATCAGCACGTAACAAAAATGCAGAGAAACCTAATAGTTTCTGTTCATCCTGGCAGTGTATTTTATAAGGATTCAAATTGTAAGGATAATCTATAGTTAACTCACACCCCTGGCCGGTGCTGCTATCAGGAGAAAACTGCACCGGTCTGGGGGTTCTTCCAGCAAGCACCATGGAGTGATCGGCTTTCTTCTTCTTCTTCTTTCTTCAAATGTCCCGTGTAGATGCATGCCCAGTTTAATGAAATAGCTTGCTTCTTTGCTACAGTTCGACTTCATGCGCTACAGTGCATGTGCACCTGCGTGAAGAAAGAAGAAGCTGGAAGCCTATCGATCCGTGATACTCGCTGAAAGAACTTCGGGCCGGTGCAGTTTTCTGCTGATAGGAGCATCGGACTTGGGTGTGAGGTAAGTATATACAATCACTTGGGGGTGCCTAGCTTAGGTTAAGTATAGATCACCTTATAGATATAAGATTAAGTATAGATCACCTTTCCTTCTCCTTTAATATCGACTATTAGGTAAACATATACATAGATACCTCTAGAACCTTGTTTCATAAGGTTAGATTCCTAGACGTTGCTGATCAGCATATCCTGACATCCTTTTACATACAATAAAGATGGAAAGCCAGCTGGGGAATTGTAGTCCAGCAACATTAGGACACCCATGGTTAGAAGCAAACATTCCGAGCTCTATAAAACTTTAACACTATTATAAATACGTAACCCATAGATAGTTTATATCATGTTTAGTGTCCTATTAAATAATTTTACGAAACTGGACTTTTTATGATGGTCTGTGTGCTGTCTCAGAGATCACCTGGCCAGAAATACTGCAACTCTAACTGTAACAGGAAGAATTGTGAGAGTAAAAGACAGAACATTTTCCATTAATTGGCTGTGACCAAACATGTACAGTATTTGTCCTTGGTTTGTTTGTATGTGAATCGTATCTTCCCAGGCACTGGCATGACCAGGGCACCATCAGAAATTGTGGGGGCCATTCGACATAATTTACTGGGCCACACCCTCGCCGAAGCCTGTCCGTCCCACTGATGGCCAGGTTACCCAATCCAAGTAAAAAAAACATTGATGGCCAGGGCCCCCTGTATTAGTTAAAAAATCATTGGTGGCCAGGGCCCCCTAAACATTCAAAAAAACATTGGTGGCCAGAGACCCCCCCAAGTTAAAAAAAAAGTAAAAAAAAACATTGGTGACCAGGGACTCTGCCAAGTCAAAAAACATTGGTGGCAAGGACCCCCCCAAGTTAAAAAGCATTCAAAAACACATTGGTGGCCTGGGCCCTTACAAGTTAAAAAAACATTGGTCGCTAAGGAACCCCCCATTTTAAATAAAACATTTAAAAAACATTGGTGGCCTGGGATCCCCCCCAAGTTAAAAAATAAGTTAAAAGAACATTAGTGGCCAGGGACCCCCCAAAACATTGGTGGCCAAGGACCCCCCATGTTAAAAAAACATTCAAAAACATTGGTGGGCAGTAACCATGCTAATAAAAACATTGGTGTCCAGGGATTACCTACTGTTAATTGGTGACCAGGTGGTTAGAAAAAAAGAACATTTGTGTTCAATGGAACTTACCTTTAAATTTTGGCAGGTGGCCTTCATCCTCCTCACTGAGCAGTCGTCTTCATCCTCTTACCTTGCAGTTTCTACATTCTTTTCCGTTGCGGCTTCTGTGTTCTTTTCTGTAGTCCATTCTTCTCCGTAGAGGTCTTCTTCGCTCCATACCATTGCTGCTTCTTTGATCTTCTCTGTAGCAACAAATGGGGAGGGGGGCCTTTACTGTGTGTGTGTCGTAGTTAATGTGCGTGTTTGATGGAAGGCCCCTTTGATGGTTTCTTTCACAGGGGGACCCTGTGCTGTCTTGTTACTCGGCTGGTCCCAGGTGTGGCTCATAGTTCTTAAAACAGCATTTTTCTATTTAAGATTATTCAATGGCAAATACAAAAAAAAGTATATTTTTAATGAAAATTATTTATTTAGATGAAGCAGGGTCATGAGCTGTTTTATATTTTTATAGAGACCTACATTGTTCAGGATATATTTTTCCTTTAAGTTTACACAGCCCAATCTCATTTTATATGGAAAGCACTGTTTGTCTGGTGAGTATGATTACAAAACATTATTACTATACTTATTTTGAACATTCTTGCCACCAAATGCCAAATTCAGTTAAAACTAATTAAAATTTTTTATCAATTGCATTTCCATTGAATTTAGGCAACTGTGTGCTGGTTTTCAGATGTATAATTAACATGTACCTGTGTAGAGAAATGTGCTGTACTGTATTTTACCACAAAACATCATGCTTAAGAATGCATCGCCGGAAAGCCCAGTTTGTCACTGGCCCTGAGGACTTGTTTGACAGGTATGATGTATGAGCACAGAATTATACACTTGTCGCTGGCACAAAATGTCTCCTGTGTGCCTGGAAATAAGTTGTACAGGTATAAACGTGCACGTCTTGCACATCCTTTGTATACCTGTGAGCCACATTGAAATATAAAAAGAGTTGGGGAGCAAAACAAGCATGAGATAAAGTTCCTGGGGGTACCAAATAAAGGCTGTTATTAACTATTTTGTAGCCACTATGTGTACCGGCTAGGGATGAACCGAATCCACTATTTTGGATCCGGTCGAACCCCCAAATCCTTCACAAAAGATGCCGCCAAAAATCGAACCGAATCCGAATTTGCATTTGGTTCAGCTGGGCAGAAGGATTCGGTTCAGCTGGGCAGAAGGATTCGGAATCCTTCTGAAAAAGGCCGAATCCTGCCGAATCATGAATTCGGTACATCCCTAGTACTGGCAGCCTACAGAAAGCTCTCTTTGGCAGTACACCTGGTTTTTATGCAACCAAAACTTGTCTCCTAGACAGTAATTCAAAAACAATCACCTTCTTTGAGTGAAACATTCAAGGGGTTGATGAGTAACGTTGCTTGTGAGCCACAAGGTAAGTGATCCGTGGACGACTACAACCTGGACCTGGTGGTAATTCCAAGGTTCTTCTGTCTGGTTTAGTTAATGGGCACAACTGACATGGCAAGCAAATTAGTTGGCATTGTACTCAGAAAGGGATACCAGCTCTGAAGCTGTGCACCACACATTGAGTAGGATTCACAAAAAGCAGGTGCTCACACTATGCCCACATTGACAATGGGATCCTGGGGGAAAATTGGTGCTAAACTAATTTGAGGAAAGGAGTTCTTGCCCATTATAAAGCATGTGTCCTTTTGACATAGCTGAATAAATGTATTAGGAATATCCCCAACATTTAATTACTGTTGCACTCCTGCTCTTATTTTCTTAATGGAGAGATGTATATTACCAGACCCACTTGAATAAGTCACTGGTCATATATATAAGTATAAGTGTGGTAGGGTGCTAAGTAAACAGGTGCAAACAATCAAGTTTTTTGTACTTAGCACCCTACCCCACCCTTAGCACCCTGGTGTGGTACTCATAAGGGGGATTATATGGGCACTCCCTTGCACCCCTTATGGCAAATCTATAATATATACATATTTAAAGTAAATTATACATTCTTTGTTACAGAGCTGATCATATCAAAAGCAACCACATTCCAGAATATAAGGCTGCTATACAAGGAAACCAACATGCCTCATCAACCTCCAGCATCTGTTTATTGCCAGAGTTATTTCATACTTTTTGGGGGTGTCCTACTTATTTAATCAAGAATCTAACCACTTACATGAATTACAATGATGTGATGGTTATGTACTTATATATAGCAAAGCAAGGGCCTATTATATGGGTGGAGACATGTTTAGAAGAGCAACAATAGAGGTTTGACAGGTCTTCTAGGTTCCATGAACTGCCCTGTTTCATGATCAAAGGTGTGGTGTGCCCTCATATTTTGTATGAACTGGGTTTGGGTAAAACAGGACAGTCTTGGAGAGCAAAATCATCTGTACTTAAATACTACAAACAAATAGACTGAATGTACTGGTTGCCATGGTCCAAATTACTCTAGCAACCATGCATTGATTTGAATGATAGACTTGAATATAAATAGAAGAGGGCCTGATGAGTTATAAAAAGTAGCCATAACAATGAGGGGGTTTATTTATCAAAATCTGACATTTTCTCACTATTTTATGAAAACCACTCCAAAGCTGCATTGACTTTCCCCCCGTATTTATCATTAAATTTAAACAAAAATAAATTTTGCGTTAAAAGACTTAATAAAATCGTTAAAAAAATCAGAATCGTATGTTTTTTTCGGTTTGTCACCTGAAACCTGTGACTTTTTCAGATTTGATGGCCGAAACTATGAAAACTTCGGATTATTGAACGAAACTCATCACAGATCAGGATATCAATGGGGCATCTGTCATTGACTTGAATGAACTACATGAACTTGGCAGGTCTGAGTTGGAGTACATTTTTATTTGGACTTTTAACACCATTGGGATTTAATAACTCTCGATATCTCTACGAAAAAATAGGACTTTAATAAATAACCCCCTAAATGTGTAGCCTTACAGAGCATTTGTTTTTTGGATGAGGTCAGTGACATCTAAAATGGAAAGAAGAAAAAGCCAAATAATTTAAAAAAACTATAGAAAAGAAAAAAATAAGGACAATTGAAAAGTTGCTTAGAAAAAGCCTTTCTATAACATACTAAAAGTCATCTTAACAGCAAACTACCCCTTTAAATGAGGGGACTTCTGATCTAAGAATATACAGTTAAATGTAACTGTTTGGCTTCAGCCTTTGTCTTGCTGCTCCTTACCTATGGAATTCCATCCCTGAATTCCACTCTAAGGACAGAGACACAAGTGGAGATTTGGTGAGATTAAGTCACCCGGCAACAAATCGGCTGTTCTTCAGGCGACTAATCTCTCTGAACTGCCTTTCCGCCTGCTAAAATCTAAATCGATGACGGGATGGCACTCGGAACACTTCATTTTCCAAAGTCAACTTCAGGGTGACTTCAGAAAACAAGCATTCCGACTGCCATCCTGCTAGCGATTTAGATTCTAGCTGGCGGGAAGGCTTTTTGGGTGGATTAGTCGCCCAAAGAGGCGATTTGTCACCAGGTGACTAATCTCCCCGAATCTCCACGTGTGTCTCTGCCCTATGAAACATTCCCTAAACCTCTTCAGATCTAAATGCAGATCCTATGTTTTCAAGCTATAACCTAGTATCTGATTCAGTCATAGCAGCATCTGTTATTTGTGGCTTTATGTTCGATTGTAAACTGTCTGGGAACCTCCTTCCTTTATACAAGTACAGATCTACATTGAAGATAAAGTCATGTTGTTATAATTTCTGCATACAGCTCCGTTAGTTGAGGTTGTGCTGCCACCAAGTGGCCTTCAAATGGTATTAAGATAGAATTTTATTTTTTGTTGGCATTAGAACTTTAAAATGCTTAGTGTAATTAAATAGTCATACAGGCTGTGAACATATTATGGAAAACTGTATGTAGTAAAATATTATTAAGTATTAAATTATACATTTACATTTTAATAGACATTCTGCATGACACTACATATACTGTAGGTCTATGTCATGGTACTGACAGAAAAAAGAAGAAAAATTGATCAATGCACATTCCCTGGTCCCCTGTCATATCAGTAATCTATGCAGATGCATGTATTTACAAAGACAGGGTTTTTTTTAGTTACAAAATTATGATCATAAGATTGATAAGCCACCATACCACGTCAAGGTAAAACCCATATGGCGGTCACTGACTATTTACCTCTGGTCATAATTTCAAATGCTAAAGCCTCCCGGCATAAAAGCATTACCTGAAATAAAGGTCTCCCGACCTGGGCATTGGTTTTCATCATAGGGCTTAGTTCTCCCCCGCCATTAGCTTTCAAAGGGGAGAGATAACCTAGACCCCAGCATTGGTTCCATGAGATTAATCCTCCCCCACTTGCGGCTTTTAAGAGAGAGAAACTGCCCAGACCAAGACCCATTTCCAAAGGCATTGTTCCACCATTTAAAGAGACAGGTGTGGGGGTGCTACAACCACATGGAAGCCTGGCCTGCAGCTTAGCTGCTGAACTTCCGAACAGAATAGATCTGCTACAATACAAAATGCAAAAAGGAAAGGTTGTGGGAGCACTCCATGGCTTGATAAAAATGTACTAAAATACAATGGAAGTATTGTATGGGTTTTACCTTGACGTGGTATGGTGGCTTATCAATCTTATGATCATAATTTTGTAACTAAAAAAACCCTGTCTTTGTAAATACATGTATCTGCATAGATTACTGATATGACAGGGGACAGGGAATGTGCATTGATCAATTTTTCTTCTTTTTTTTATGTCTGTAGTTAATTTGGCCAGATCAGTAGCACTTCCATTGTATTTTAGTACATTTTTATTAAGCCATGGAGTGCTCCCACAACCTTTCCTTTTTGCACTATGTCATGGTACTGTAAATGACATTATGAAGAAACTAAAACAGCTTTAGCTTACAAAATGCAGTGATTATATTCCTCTTGACTATCTATTAGATGAAGAGATTGTTAGGAGAGAAAGAACAAGTAAACAGCAAAATACATATTCCTGTATCACAAACCTTGCAAATAGTATTAGAATTATGAATTGAAATATATTTCAGCTCCACATTTAAAACAGCTCCACATTTAAAACAGCTCCACATTTAAAACAGCAAGCATGCATCAATGTATGAGTAGCACATTAACTGGATGCTGAGCTCATGGCTATTAGAAATCACTGTCAAAAAAAAAACCCCTAAAACTCCCACAGTTGTCAGCCATCATGCACTTTATATTGTATACATTCCAAAACATTGTTATAGCAATTACACCTCTAAAATTTTAAAGGTTACAATAATGTATCCACATATCAATGAGTTTTTAATAAGCTTCTGTTATTCTGAATTGTTGATGTGTATTTCCACCATAATCCCTAAATATCTGCTACCATCTAGTGGTTGATTCTTGGAACATGTTCTTTGCTAGCAAATAGTATGAGTAGAAATTAAAGCACATTCATACAATAGATAACCTTTCATTATTTGAAATAAGTGTAATAGTAGACATACACTGTATCCAGGTATTACGAAAGAAGGAGATACCCATAGAACCTTTAATTTGGAAACACATTTCATCAATGTTGGATTATTTCCAATTTGAATAAAACCAATTTTGATTTTTAGGAATACATTTCCAAATGTCATGCCTTTTGCATAGGGGTATTTTACTTTCCCCCAGGAAGAAACACAAGAGCATTAAGGGGTGTAGAGAGCTGATCTATGTTTGAGACCAGCCTTGTGTTATCTGTTGTATCCAGTATAAACTTCAGATATTACCTATTCATTCATCAACCTTGAAGATTCAAATGAAAGAATTTGCCAAATAAAACCTGGCAAGCTTATATAGAAATCAGTTAAGGGTGTATTTTCCAAATTCTATTTAGTTTTTGTATACATTCTTAGTTTCTAATTTGAAAAGTAGAACTCAGAACTGTGTAAAGTGCAAGCTTTTCTTTGATTTACTTAAAGGAGAACGAAAGAGTTAACCATGGGGTATCATTTTATTAGGCCCCCCCCCCCCCACAGTGATTATAGTTCACATTGGACCTGAAGCCAAAGTTCCTCTTCACTGAAAAACTCACTGGCCCGGTGTATTATTCTAGGAGCACAGCCACTTCCCGTCCCTGGGACCAACCCACAACTCCTGTTTTCTATATTCAGTTGTCTTCTCCATCCCTTATCAACAGTATCAGTCAACCTGACATACTCTCCTCAGGACTTTACTGATTTCTTTAAAAACAAAGTAGATTCCATCCAAAATAAGATTCTCACCTCTACTAATGCAACCCAGCTCCTCTCTCCTAAGCCCCCTTCTGAATGTCTTAATTCCTTCCATCCTGTAACAATGTCTAAAGTACCTTTTTTTGTCCTTGCCACTCACAACTTGCTCTTTTGACCCTACACCTTCTTTTCTGCTTAAACACTGTGCTGCTGAGCTTACTCTAACAAGTACTCACATCTTCAGTTCTTCTCTGGCTTCTAGAACCTTCCTCTCTCCGTTCAAATCGGCCTGTGTAAAGCTTATTCTAAAAAGGTCATACTTGACCCATCCTGTCTGTTGAATTACTGCCCTGCCTCACTTCTACCGCTTGACTCTAAGCTCCTAGAATGTACTGTGTTCTCCCATATTACTAACTTTCTACACACAGGGCCAGATTTACATAGCAGGTGCCCTAGGCTGCTGCCGTTCATCAGCCTGTCCTCTTCCCTTCATTTACGCAATTTTTCATCATCGGAACTGGAGCATGGGGATTTGCGCACAGGAAATTTCAATATCTATTGAATCTTCTGTGCATCCCCAGAGTTTCTGAACCAATGTGTGTGTGGTTGGGCAGAATGACGCTCCCTAAAATCCTGCCGCCCTAGGCCCAGCCTTGGTGGCCTTTTCACAATAACGGGCCTGTCTACACACCCATAATCTGATGAACCATCTGCAATCTGGTTTCTGGCCTGCACACGCTACTGAGACTGCATTGTGCAGAGTTACAAATGATCTTCAGGTTGCTGCAGCCAAAGGTCACTTCTCTATCCTTATCCTCCTTGACCTATCATCTGCATTTGATACAGTTGATCACTCTCTCCTGAGGCAAATTCTGTATTCTCTTGATATCTGTAACCAGTCTGCATCTTGGCTCTCTTTTTACCACTCTAACCCTTCATGACCTTTATGATAATGAAACCTCATCTTCAGTTCCACATAAAGGAGAACAAACCCCCCTTTAGGCTAAAGTCCCCACTGGCCCCCCTTCGCTGGCCCCCCTCCCTGCTTCCCCCCCCCCCTTGCTAAGTGTTACCCCAGAATTGTGTCCCCTGTAGGATTACTGACCGTACATGCAAAGTCAGAGCAGCGGATCGCATGGGTGCCATCTTCCATGAATCAGTATTCTTTGTGAAGTGATGCTAAAAAAAGCACAGGCTCACATACGCGTGCGGCGGAGGAGGGCGGCCGTGGCTGGCCATGTTGTATGGGGTGCCCAGCTGGCCTGGCCTGGCCCTGCTAACTGGCTTCCCTAATTCCCATATCTCTACTCTACAGTCTGTTTTGCTGCTGCAAGAATGCTCCTCCTCTCATCCAAAAGGGTACAGGCTCCTCCCCTGCTGAAGTCCTTATCATGGCTTCCTATTAAACAAAGAATAACTTACAAACTCTTCCTCATAACCTTTAAAGCCCTTCACTCCTCTGCACCTAACTACATCTCTTCCCATGTCTCTTTATATGCTCCTGGCGGAATCCCACTACTACTGCTGTTTCCTACATCAAGCCTTTCTGTCTTCCTGCTCCTTATATTTGGAATGCCATCCATGAATTTATTCAGAGAAAATGCTCCCTCAATACCTTCAGAACTAAACTCAAAGACTACCTCTTGGAGCACTTGCATAACACTTGAACTGGGAGCTGGTATTTATATGGCAGTGTCACCCACTGTAACCTATAACCTACAGCATTTAATATTCCTCCGATCTGTGTCTGTATGTTACCCTCACATTTAGACTGTAAGCTGTACGGAGCAAGGACCTCCATCCTTTTGTCTCCTTTACACTAAGCACTTAATCTGTATTGTAACTATACTTTATATTTGGCACCCCGGCGAAGCCAAAAAATGGTGAAACACGTGTACTTGCAACGCTAAGGAATGGAGTATGGAGTAAGCCACTAATCATAATGGAAAGTATGCATTTCAAAAATCTTATAGAATTCGGCAGGCAAGGATGAGCAGCAACTAACGATTCGTGAAGTTTCCGTGGTTATCGGAGAGACCTAAAGAGCGGTGCAGTAACCAGAAGTTCTAATCAATTATGTGTGTGAAGTAAAGACACTGCGGATCAAAGGATAGTCTTCGCGAACACAGCAAGATGCGGTAAAGTATACCTTTAAAACTGCATGGATCTGTCTAAGGTTACTTTTCATTGAATTACCGCAAGTGATCACTGACAGAGCCTGTTAGAGATGATCGCAATATCTCTTTATTTATTGCCGGCTTCATTCTTCAATGCCAACTACTTGCATACTGTTACTACAAAGAATCAAACCACAAAAGAGAGAGAGAATGACCCATGAAGTTGCACCATCCCACAATATGTTGGAGATTCCCATCATGTGAGTGAGATTAAAATTTAACTTTTAATGATTAGTAGTTGAAAATATGCCCAGAAATCACAGGGTTAAAAAATGAAATCAGGAGAGAGAGTTACATTGACTCAAGGTCACCTGCTCAATGACGGAATATAGAGGATTGGATTACTATGTGTATGAATGACTTAACCTAATTCAACAAATCTCACTCCTCTGTTAGGTAGTGCTGGGTATAGGGAATGGTTGCACACCACTTTTTTTGTTTTTTAGGTTACCATATGCAGTGGAAGGTGCTACCTTTGTATGTACAATATATGTTACTACAAAGAGACGGGTAATTGAAAGAGACCCTTAAAGGGTAATTAAATTGTGGCAAATTTGGACTGTAAACCATATGAAATGTTATCCCTTTCAGGTTTTTCATGAGGCCATTTATTGTGGTCAGTAACAGACATTCCATAGAACAGTCTGGTTGCCAAAGGCCCCTCGAGATTTAACCTCTTGTTTCCATTCTTTAGGGATTTTAACAGATTGGAATTAATAATTTTATGGACAATATGATGAATTCATCCACTTGATTACGTTTATTTGATTACGTTTTGCACGTGAATTTTGGTATATAGAAATTTTACAAATTTATGAGTTTTAATTGATTTTTGGTTTTTTGATTAATTTAGGCGTTCATTACAATAAAATTTAACAAATTAAGATATTATCATCACTAGTCAACATGCACCTTTTGCACTTCTGTATACTTGGTACTGCTGCCTTCTTCCTCTTGTCTCCTGTTCTGAATTTTACAGAGTTGAGCCATTGAAACCCTGGAACAAGCACCACCTCCAAGCCATATAGCTCAGGGTTCAGATAGTTCGCTGCATGAATCACCACAACTCAGTTGTGTCAAGAGTAGGGCGAATGAGTCATTGTTGCACCAAATATGGCACCAATGGATATGTACACATGTATCTCCAAAGTAAACATTGGATGTTGTAACCATTTAAAAATCAGTGCATTGCAAGTAAAAAAATATGCAAACTGCACTTTAAATCACACTTAGCGACTTAGCGGGATTCTTTCATGATTTTTCTGGAGTTGTTTTTATTTCTAAATTACTGTTTAGACTGCAAATAATTCATTGTTTTGCTGATGGGCTGCTTTTTTTTTTTTTTAAAAAAAAACAGATTTCAGTGCAGTCTGCTTGAGCAGCACTATTAACTGATGCATTTTGAAAAAAAACATGGTTTCCCATTACAATATTCCTTTAAGAACCCCTCAAATTTTATGGATAACAAAAACTCAGATGTAACTTATGAGAGGTTTATTTAGGGGGTTATTTATTAAAGTCCATTTTTTTCTGTTCAGAGTTTTAAAAAGGAGAAACACAATTTTTTTGTGGAAAAAAAAACTTGAATATTTTGTGATTTATTAAACCCCGATGCTGCTAAAGTCCAAATAAAAAAAGTGTTGGTAGAGGTGGTCTTTATGATGATCACGCAGGGAACACTCAGCACAGCAACTTTAGGATTTACTTGTGAATCACTCAGGGATAATTTAACAGTGGAAAAGATCAAGGACAATATGGTGGAGACACAAAAAGGAAACAGAAACAACAGAGTGCAGTAATACAACAGCATAGATCATTGCAATCATACATTAACAATATTCACAGCGCCGCCTTGTGACCATTTTAATACTCCAGTGTCCAACACCCCTTCTCAACAGTGAAAGGCTTAAACTGATAATCCACTATTCTTTAACAGTTCCAAGTGTCTCTTTGCATGTAGAGGCTTGGTAAGCATATCTGCAACCATGTCCTCAGTTGGACAATATTTTAAGTCAAGCTGTCTTTGCTCTTGCAAGTCCCTTAGGAAATGATACCTTACATCAATATGTTTGGTTCTTGGGTTGACTCGTTCTGTCTGTGCAAGTGCAATGCACCCTTGGTTGTTATGCAGATATTTAATCTCCTCTTCAGCAGCCTTTAGCCACGTATTGGCTTCCCCATCTGGAAGTTGTAATATGTCTTTCCAACATGTAGGTTTACATATGCAGGCTGTATTTGCTTTGTATGAAAGTTGAGCAGGTGGCTTGCCCTTATTCTCTCTTGTTGAACGCCTTGGTTCATTGTCAGTGCTTGGCTGTGTCTGCTCATCTGTGGTGTCAAATTAAGTGCCAACTTGTTCTGGATATGTACATGTTACTTGTTCAGTATTGTTCACCGTTTCTGGACTTTGTTCTAGTGAAGTCATTACACCATCTCTTAGGTCTTCAATAAATGTTACACTGTTACTGATAACCACTTTGTCAATCTTTGTTTCCAGAATTCTGTATCCTTTGGAATTTTCTGCATATTCAACAAGGATACCTTCCACTGCCCAATTTTGCAGTTTGCTGCATCTCTCTTCTGGAATGTATGCAAATGCTTTGCACCCAAAAACTATGATGTTTTTAATACTGGGTTTTTCACCATGCCACAGTTCATATGATGTTTTCATGACAGTTTTGGCGTACAATCTGTTTTGCAGGTGAGTAGCTGTCATTGCTGCTTCACCACAGTATTTTTCAGATAGTCTGGAATCAGTCAGCATACATCTGATCATTTCTGTTAGCACTCTATTTTTCCTTTCAGCTACCCCATTCTGTTCTGGTGTATATGGGACAGTCTTTTGATGCTCTATCCCAGGGGTTTCCAAACTTTTTGCAACAAGGGTCAGATTTGGAGAGGTGAAAATGTGTGTGGGCCGACCATTTAGCCCGACATTCTTTGAACCATTAACACCATTATAACCATGTCTGTCTCACTTCCTTGACTGTATAAAGCTGTGATTCTTACTTGTAGTTCACAGTACCTGGAAGATTCCTTGTGCCAGTCTGTTCACTGAGTTGGATTGTGCCTGGGCCCATACCCTGTTGGCAGAGGTGGTCTTTATGATGAATCCTTTCCCAAGTTGCTGTGCTGAGTGTTCCCTGCGTGATTATCATAAAGACCACCTCTGCCAACAGAGATGACGGCATGAAAAGACTGGCAGACTGAACAGACTGGCACAAGGAATCTTCCAGAGGTACTGTGAACTATAAAGCACAAGTAAGAATCACAGCTTTATACAGTCAAGGAAGTGAGGCAGACATGGCAAGCAGCTCAGAACTTAAACTAGCAGTGGCTAAAATGAATAATGAGAATTATCAACTGTGGAAGTTTAAAGGGATACTGTCATGGGAAAAAACATTTTTTTCAAAATGAATCGGTTAATAGTGCTGCGCCAGCAGAATTCTGCATTGAAATCCATTATCAAAAGAGCAAACAGATTTTTTTTTATATTCAATTTTGAAATCTGACATGGGGCTAGACATATTGTCAATTTCACAGCTGCCCCAAGTCATGTGACTTGTGCTCTGATAACTTCAATCACTCTTTACTGCTGTACTGCAAGTTGGAGTGATATCACCCCTCCCCCCAGCAGCCAAACAAAAGAACAATGGGAAGGTAACCAGAAAACAGCTCCCTAACACAAGATAACAGCTGCCTGGTAGATCTAAGAACAACACTTAATAGTAAAAACCCATGTCCCACTGAGACACATTCAGTTACATTGAGAAGGGAAAACAGCAGCCTGCCAGAAAGCATTTCTCTCCTAAAGTGCTGGCACAAGTCACATGACCAGGGGCAGCTGGGAAACTGACAAAACGTGTAGCCCCATGTCAGATTTCAAAATTGAATATAAAAAAATCTGTTTGCTCTTTTGAGAAATGGATTTCAGTGCAAAATTCTGCTGGAGTAGCACTATTAACTGATGCATTTTGAAAAAAAACATGTTTTCCGATGACAGGATCCCTTTAAAGTACAAATGTAAAGCAGTTTCACAGCGCCACCTTGTGACCATTTTAATACTCCAGTGTTTAAGCATGAATGCTTTTGCATGTATTCCAACAAAACGTACTCTGTCTCAAACCTGCCGAGGTCATGCAGAAGTCAATGGCAGTTGTCATGTTTAAACTGTAAGCTCTATGGGGCAGGGACCTCCTTCCCACTATGTCTCTTACCACATAGCACTTCAAGCTCCTTGCCCTGATATGATTCTGTATATATTTATTATGTGATTTGTTTTCCCTGAGTATACTTTTATATATATTGTATGTTTATGCATTGTACAGCGCTGCGGCTCCTTAACAGCACTTTACAAATAAAGTTATACATTTATACATACATGTTTACAATTGGAAGATATCATGATCTGCTCTGGATTTTGTAAAATAATAGTGGTTAATTAATTTAAGGTTTAGCCGATAATCGGGAAAAATTATTTTGTGCATTATATTGTTCTCTAATTGAGAAATATGTGGCAGCTTTTGATTGATTTTATGCTTGAATGGAAGGGACTTAGGGTTTAAGTTTTGTCTGTTGGTGCTGTGATTGTCTATGACTAAGTACCAGTATTTATCTAATGATATTAACAACTTTTTCTATTTAAGATGGATGAAAATGGCTGCACTCATAATTATTATTAAGGTAAAAACTATTATTTTGGGCTTGATAAAGGGCACAGTGTGGTCCATAACTTTGCCAGCATTTATTACTAAATTTGAGCTAATAAAGCACTAACACTTTTGGATCAGTGTGCTACAACAATTTTGGATTCATTGGCTAAGAACAAGGAAGGTACCAGGTACCAAAGAGGATACCATCCACTAAATAGTGCTACACCAGCAAAACCCTTGTCTCTCTCTACATGAAAACCAAATACTGCTTAATTGATTAATAACAACACAAATACAGGCTGAAAATGTATTGGTTTCTATGTAGCCAGTTTCTACTGCAGATAACCAAACCAAATCTCCAAGCTGATATTTGGATACCTACCTACGGGACCTATCGGCTGCTCTTTTTTGAGTGGACGTAGCTGCTGAAAGGGAACCATGTACCCCAGACATAGTCTTTGAAAAGATGCATTACAGAAGGGTTAACAGATGGGAGTTCCTCCAAGGAAGTAACTGCCACCATTTGAGTAGAAACTAGACAAGAATCCTTATACTTAGATCCCCACTGAATAACCTCCACAGTTACCCAATTCATGTGGGGGTTGTGCACCTGTAACTAGGGTAACCCCAGAATTAACTGAGACAAAGAACCATCAAATGTGAATAGATAATTTCTCACAATACATATAATTTATATACATGGACAATGCCATAGGTTTTTGGGTTATCAGACCTGACCCTAGTGGGCAATTGCCTGAAACTCTCATAGGAGGTGTAAGGGGAACTAGGGGAATATTATACCTTTCTGCTAAGGCAACATCCAAGAAATTCCCCGCAGCCCCAGAATTCACCAAGGCAGAGATTTTAACTGAACCCCCAGGCCAGAATAAAACGACAGGTACCAAATTCCTAGAGGTGAATTGGGGAGAGGGAACTTCACTACCCAAATAGAGCTCCCCCTCTCCATTTAGGCTTTGAAATTTCCCTGGCCTCTTAGGACAATATTTAAAGAAATTACCTTTATACCCACTGGCCACTAGACCACTACTAGTCCTTTTTTCTGCCCCAACCATATAATACATATTACACACACTCACAAGCCAAGCATAAAAAAGACATAATTTGATGAACACTTGGCACAAAAAAACAAGTGATATACCAAAGAAAGAAAATCATTTTACCGCTTCCACTCCTTCATTGTGACATAAAAGAGCATCAATCTATTTATTTGTTCAATCAAAACCGTGTCTAAAATCTTCTGCCAACCCCACTATAAGGTGAAATTAATTGTGCCTAATTATACCTCAATTAGAACCTGTGTTTTTTTTTCCATATATCTCCACCATTCACATTGTAAATTATTCCTATCTATATATTGTGCAATAAAGTGCATATCTATTTTCTCCTTCGCGCAACCAATTAATATTGTTGCGAGAAATTGTGCAAATATTGTGCAAAACAAGAAAACCATCCATAACCATCCCCAATTTACCTTTTACTCCCATGTACATTTATCTTAACCATAAAGCACAGGACCCGTAAGTCTTAAAACTAAGATTAAAAAAGCAATTACTTACTTAAAAGTCTTACAGCATAAGGAATAAAACTATTATAAAACCTTATTGAACGTGCACGGATGCTACAATATCTTCTTTCAGTTGGCAACAAGTCAAAAGACTTATAAAAGGGGTGGAAAGTATCCTCCACCATACTGGATGCCTTACATAAACATCTCTTGTTAAAAATCTCTTGGATTGAAGGCAGAAACTCTCCAGTAATCTCACCTGCCATTTTCACAATTTTTTCCAACTTCTTGTGGTCACTAACACTACAATTGGCATATACATATAAAACATTTCTAAATAAGAAAAGTTGGCACTCAGTTATCCAAAATAGCAAAAAAAGTGTATTATAGTTCAAAAAAGTGCAAAATATTACAACCTTCATATCACAAAGTGTCTAGCAGCGACATTTTAGCCATGCAATGTGCCCTTTCTCAACCTTAGCAGAATAATCATGTCACATGTGTGCTCCAAACATGTAAAAGACTTAATCAAGTAGGAAGTGATATAAAGGTATCTTAGTAACAGATATAAACACCATTATATACCTCACCATATCTCCATTTGTTTAATTCAAATCCTTAGTGCAAACATATCAGAGAGCTATAAATAGATGGTATTATTTACAAAAACAAATATAGGTCATAATCTCTATTCAGCCCATTTGGTGCAAGTGTTTTTAATTTATGTATCCACCACACCTCTCTTTTTTAAGTTCCCGACTCCCTCCATATTAAAGGGGTGTAATCCCTTCCAATACCATCAATTTCAATTGGTCGGCATTTTGACCCATATTAAAAATGTTTCAATACAGGCAGTTTGATATTGTTTGATTGAAGATTTATGCTGAGATATGCATGACTCATAAGTCATCTCACCAATGTATATGTACGCACATGGACAAGTTAACACATTTACAACATACTTAGTTGAACAAGGATAGGGTCCCCACAACTGGACTCTATATCCTGTGCTAGGAGTTACAAATTCTTCACCCCTAATGACACTATGACATTGTGTACAATCATTACAAAGATACATACCAGGGGTTCTTAAACTAGAAAAGTGTCCATCTGTCTTTGTTGTTTCTTTACTCTAGAAGATGTAACCATACTACCTATTATTTTCCCTCTATGATACGACATCACTGATGGCAATGTAAATGCTCCAATATGAGGATAGGTCCTTTGTAAGATGAGCCAAAGCCCTCGTGGAACCGCAGTAGGGACTCAATGTCACATCGCCATAGCAAAATGTTGTCAATGTAGTGCCACCAGGCTAAACAGTGCCTGACAAAGTCTACATTACAATCATTTATCGCACCATGGGAGCTTTCATTCAATCTAGGGTGGAGTCAGGCCTGGTCAAGGCAACCTGGCCGACCACTTCATCCTGTCCCAGCACACCCAATGTAACAATACGTGGAAGAGGGAGGAACATGCACAGAGGCATGCCACAGAGTGCCAGTGGGGAAACAAGAGTCTGGACCGGGGTAATCAAAAGAATCGTCGCCCCCCACTTTTTTGCACCCTAGACGTGTGCCTCTTTTCCCTACCCCTAGTTCTGGCCCTGGATGGAGCCAAGAAAGAGCCCCAGGCCTTACAATCCCGGGGTGCCAGATAATCACTTGGTGTAATTTCAATTGTCCTTACCCCAGCCTTTTTGGCACATTCGGAATCACCTAGCAGTTCTGGTGCAATTGCCTCTGAGTTAAAAGCATGGGGCTAGTGGGAGATCTGTGGCCATTAGGTTCCTTCCTCCCCTGAACTCTGGCCCCGCTGTGAGCACATTACATATTAGGGCCTCTTTGGAGGTACTTTGGTTTATACCAACCCCTTGTAGGTCTTCAGGTTGGAGGGAGAGGGACAAAGGGATCCCTTAGCCTTGTGGCTAGGAAGGTCTGAAGACACTTGCCTCCAGAGAGGCCAGGGATAAAGGGGCTCCCTCTAGCTTCGGTGAAGGGGACCTCTAATAAGCCAGATAAGTTTTGGCCAGGGGACTTTGGAGACTTTTAAGGCTTAAAGGACATGTAAACCCTACCCACAAAAATTTAATCAGTGAACAGCCTCTTTGAAATCTTTAGATATCTGCCAAGATAAAACGTTAACCCCCATATGTAATAAAAGGCAGTAAGTTTGCCAGAAGCAGTAACCGATAGCAACCGATAAACTGTTAGCTTTTAAACAGGTGACTGGTAAATTCGGCCTGCTGATGTTGTTATGGGTAGGCTTTACATGTCCTTTAAGCATACACCCTTATGCACTTTTGTACATAGTGAATGGGGCACGTGGGCTTCAAAAAATCAGTCTAATTGACCTAGTTCTTTATTTAAAATAAAGGTAAAATAACAGAAACTATACTCCAATGAGAGATCAAGCACTTTGGCCAAGCGCACCTGGATAAAATGGCAATGCCCATTTGACATAGCTAGATTATATTGGCCTGGTAAATATATTATAAATTATGTGCATTTGGCTGTGTGTGATATTACTGGCAGGCATGTCTGTCTGTCTGTGAAGTCGTTGAACTTTAATTTGCTCTGTGTTTACCTTGTTTCATTATGCTTCAGATAGTTTGGCATTTAGAATACCCAAATCAATATTTTTAATACTTTTAAACATGTGAAGGGTGAATTGTTCCACTAACATAAAGATGCCCTGGGGTGTATTTTAAATGTCTAAATACTAACAAACAATGAGAGATTGGTTATTGACTAATCTGTTTTTTTAATGGATTTCTTATTGGCTTGATCTTTCCAAATAATACATTTTACATTATGAGCAAACAGGGAACATGCTGTCTTAAAATGAAAATGTTTATGACCTTTTATAAAATTTCTTGAAATTATTTCTTCTAAGTACGCTCATGGAAAAAATATATATTTTCTTAAATAATTAATACAGCGAGGGAGGTTTGTTTCTGTCTCTTCATTTTCAAGACAACCATAAGGGAAATAAAATTTTCCACTTTTCAAAGAGTAATTTGTAACCATGGCAAAGCACTGACATTGTATCATTCAGAATCTGGCACACTTGTGATTTTGATTTACTGCCATTTTGGGACATTTTGCCATTATGTTAGTCAAGATATGTCTATGAATTGGTTTTTTTTAGAAACAAAAGGCTCTAGCAAAGTAATAATCATTTAAAAGGTTAAAATATGTTGTTAGTTTACAAAAAGATGTGGTTCTTAAAGAACTTGCTGTAGGTGTACAAATCACATATTAGATACAGTATGTTGTATATAAAATTTTAATTTGTAAGGAAATACAGAACATAGATACATATGTGAAACTGCTAAGGGTCTAGTTGGAAGTTGGTTTTGTTCCCTATGAACATTTCCCAAAGGGAGTTAAATTAACCTCACTGTTCTGAGCTGACTAATGTATATAAAAAGAATGCAGAGTGCTGTATTGTTATAATATTATTGTTGGACTCTCCAGGTGACCCATGCCTCCATTCTGTGCAGATGGATAGCTAATGGTCAACTCAAGGGGTAAGTGGTCCATTGTCTTTATGGGTCCTTGTATATATTGTTATATGTTATTCATCTACCTTAACAGGTATTGAGAAAGGGACAGAGGAGGGTTGCTTTACCTCTGCTATCCTCTATTATCCTCTTTTATCCTCTATTATCCTCTGTGATATACAACACAGATATAACATTACACACTAATCAGGGGATTTCAGATGCTTGGTTTCACTTCATATATGCTGCATTTTTGCTTTTTACTGATAACAATGGTTTTCTCCATCCAGCAGTACTCATATAAAACATGATAAAAAATGATACCTTTGACTACATTTTTTCTTTTTTTAAACACCTTCAAGCTGACTGTCTTAATATAGCTGCAAATCGAATAATATTTAGATCACAGGTATAGGTATGGAACGCGTTATCTGGAAATTATATTTATACATTTGAATTATTTGTAAGATGGCCTTTCCGTAATTCTTAGCTTTCTGGTGAATGGATTCCATACATATATATGTTAGGCACTTACAGCAGCTAGATGGACCAATGCTTATTTATGCCTAGCAAAAGCACTTGTATTTTCCTTGTGTTATAGTAAAACCCTGTAAATTTTTTTCACCCAACTCCTCATCCAAATGGCAAATAAGGCAGAAGAGATGTTTATCTAATAAAATAAGATGCCAATTTTTGTAAAAATGCCAGAGCACCATTTGAGAACTTTAACAGAGAAAACCTTACTTCTAAGGTTTAAGTTCATTTGTTGCATTGAAGAAGATTTGGATAGTAACCTGCATCTATATTTTACATTTCCTCCCCAACTACTAATTTAAATAGGTACTAAAGCTGCCATTTTTAAATAGTTTAGCTGTGCCATCCCAAGGACATCACAGTTTTCCCATTGTGCATAAAGAGAAGAATAAATCCTGTTGCTACTCATTCCCTTTATGTGAAGCAACCCAGTTCCCTAATGTACTCCTTACTTTGCAGTTTTATAAAAATTCAGAAAAAAACAATTGCCATACCCTGCATATCAGGTCCTAGGAATGGCACCACTGAACTATTTAAAAATTGCAAAAATCATTGTCAGTATCCCTGTAAGAAGACAGTTGCAAAGTGGCAATACATAGGCATGCTGTATATATTAAATTGCCAATCGTTAAACAACTTAAACCTCTGTACCTCCAAATATTTAGATTAATATTTAGATTAAACACATGAAATCACACCTTGCCATAGATGTGCAGCATATGATACTGTACAGCACTGGATTACTAACCTGACAGTGTGCCCCTGCACATACCAAAAATTATGGCTGAAATTAAATTAAACAAGTTTGTATTGATATGCGACATTGAGCATCTTGACAGCAAAATAGGAGTTTTGTATTCTTTAGAAATATAACATTTAAAATATGAATTTGAGCATATTTTTTAATTTGCAGTGAATTGATTTTAACACAAGATGCCAGTGTAGGACTAATGTTGTCAAATATTATGCTGCATAAGAAGGATTGCTTGTAAAGAGCAAGAATCCTTTTTTTAGAAATAGGAAATTCTTTAAATTCTACTTACTACAATTCTAATAAATACTAAAAATTATTTAATGCAAATATAACATTATTTGGTTTCATAGGACATAACAGGGTTTTTTAAAAACGTTTACCAAAAATCAATATTCTGTATACTTTGGGGCATATTTATCAAGGATCGGATTTTGAAGTCGAACGAAATTCGACCATCGAATTTGAGTACTTCGATAGTCTAAGTATTTTTTTTACAGCAAAAACGGTCGTATTCGAGCGAAGTAAAATCGTATGATTGAACTATTTAATCCTTCGAATCGAATGATTCGAAGGATTTTACAAAAGAAACTTTGACTTCTCAAAATGTGGCCAAAAGCCTCAGATTCTAGGAGGTCCCCCATAGGCTAAACAGCAATTCGGAAGGTTTAAGGTGGCAAAGTTCAAAGTCGACATTTTTTAAAGAGACAGTACTTCAATTTTCGAGTGGTCGAATATTCAAAGTTTTTCCAATTTGAATCGAAGTCAAAGTTGAATTTGGCCTATTCTATGGTTGAAGTACCCAAAAATTACTTGAAATTCGAAGTTTTTTACTTCAAAACTTCACTTCCACCCTTGATAAATCTGCCTCTTTATGTTCCAGTGGAGTTGTTAATGTTCTTCTATCAAAGCAATAAGGAAATAAATGATCCATCTTGCTTGGAATTTACATTTAATTAGGCCAAATATGTCATTTCCTTTCCTCCCCAAATCCAAAAGCTTTGCAAATGAAAACAAAAAATGTTTAAGCCACAAACTTCTTCAAAATATTGCATATGTATGTGTATAGTTAAAAGATACATTTTTTTAGAATTAGATTTCCAGGGTCATTCTTCATTTAAACAGTTATAGATCTTACCTTGTACTAATAAACAGTCATAGCTCTATGAATATTTGTTGCTACAGAATATAATTGTGCCAGGAAAGTCAAAGCTAGTACAGGTATGGAATCTGTTATCCAGAAACCCATTATGAATTATGGAAAGGCCATCTCCCATAGAGTCCATTTTAGTCAAATAATTTCAATTATTTCCTTTTTCTCTCTAATAAAAAAACAGTACTTTCTCCCACTTTAGATAGAATTAATGCTTACAGAAGGCAAAACAATCCTATTGTGTTCATGTAAAGTTTAAATGATTTGAAGGTATAGAGATCCAAATTATGGAAATATCAATTTTCTGGAATTTTTTTTTATTTTGCACAGCCTATCTATTTAGCCAGTTTTTATTTTTACACTGAACTTTTCCTTTAAGTTAATCAATACCGACAATTATAGCAGACTCAGTAACCTCAAGAATCAGTGGCCTAGAACTCTCAAACATTTCCTTCTGAATTGATCAGATTCATTATTTTAAGAAATAAATCCACAAATTTTTATCAGTGGAAACCAATAGATCAGTACCAATCATTGATAAATCTGCCTGATGTTTTTGACTCTTCATTAAAGTAGCTTTATTTTGTTGTTATTACAGGCACTCCTCCTTCAGTGCTTTCCATACTGGGGGCACCTGCTATGTGGTTAGCTTGCTTTTATGGTTAATGAAACCAATTACTTTAGCAGATGCAGAAAAAGAGACCATAGCTGTATCAAACTGCTAAGTGCAACCAGATCATTCTACCACGAACATTAATACTGGAAAATGAAGATGTCACGTTTAAGGATGTGCTCAATTCAGTTCAGCAGGATGTTAGTGTAGTTTAGCAGCAGTGCTGAGCTCTAACATCCCTCTTAATCAACAATGGAAAGAACTGTTCAAGAAAAAAAACCTATTGTTAATTAAGCATTTATACTATATATTTATATATACTATATTTTTTACCACTAAAAAATAACAAACAAAAGACCAATCAGATTCCATTTCTTGCTAAGGTGGTTTATACATTCTAACAAATTCTACAGCACTGGAATCAGTATGTTGCCAAGATACAGATTCCCCAAGCAAATGATTCTTATCTTAAGCTTGATACAATAGTGTAGCACTTACTGAAGTAAATGTAATCAATCAGAGCCACTTTTATTAATTATCCTTTTAGCTAGAATTCTATGTAAAGGTATCACTATTACTATTCATGATCATGCTGAGCAGGATCTGGATTTGCATATTGAAATGATACAGTTGCTGAAAAAGTAGCTTCCTGTTAATGAGAAATGCATCTGACCTATATTTTGTTGATTTTTATGCCAAGAAATATTACGGTTTTAAAAGGTCAACTGTTTCTACAGTTCTGTTAAATTCTAATTCAAAGCCTTTTGGCCATGTACTATGGGAAATATCAATAAAATACACACATGTATACTGTATATTATGAATGTATATTAATATATATTTGAATATTCTTTAATTATCTTGTTTCTGAATATAATAATGTTTCTGAAATAAAAATAAAAAAATGACCTAGCTTGTCTCTTTTCTTGTTAAATGACTTGCTATGTACAGCACCCAAGGTTGTTCCAGCACAGTTCAATAACCTTGATAGAACAAGGCTACAGGCTACTGTGAATGGGAGCTTATACAGGATCCCTCTGCAATAAGACAAAAACCATGACAAATATTTAAATAATTTGTATCAGTTGTATAACATTTAAATAAATTATATTATAACTGTGGAGATTGTCAATGCCTCACCCCTGGTCAGATTATACTGTAAAAAGACATGTTCTTGAAAAATAATATTCAAATAGTTGTCTTGCAGTCAAGCATGATCATGATATATTTCCATGCAATCCTGGGGGATATTTGGCATTTTGGTTTTTAGTGAAACTTTGTATATCTTTTTCACATAAAAGAAAATAGAATTAACATTCTACCTAATGTAACATAAATGCTGGGAAATTGGTTGAAGGGGTGTATGTATCATCCAGATTTCTGTCATACTGTTTTTAAGCAACCAGGTAAATGTACATTTTTTCACGGGTCTGTGGTTAGCTGTAATAGCCGGAAAAAGGACCCGGTTTACATGAGTGTTGGGGCGGGATCCGATTCCAGATGGACGGTCTGGGTTTGCCCAACACCTGAGAGAGGAACAGGTGTTTTCTCTCCTTAAGTAGGGAAGGGATTGTGTGTGTCTCTCTCTCAATCCTGGGGAAAAAAAGAGCAGGCAGTGCAGGCCTGTTAGACAGCCAGATTCATGTGAGTACGTGCTGTGCCACAAATACTGTTTTCTGTTAGGTGCTGGATGTTAGATCCTCCCCTAGTTAGTTAGGAGCTAATTGTTTAGTTAGTGCCGGACAGGCAAGGTTTTATTTTCATTTTTGTTTGTTTTGATACATGTCTTCCTGCCAACCAGACAAATAAAACTGGTTGCGGCCAGTTGCACATTACCAGCCCGTTTTGTGTTGTTTTGCGTGGACTCCAATACTGCTGTGCACCCGTCTACCCCCAGGAGACGACGACCCTGTTACCTCAAACGGTTACACTATGTAAATATTCAAAATGGAAAAAAATAGCCCCCAATCATGGGGACTATTTGGCCTTTTGGTTTTTAGTGAAATTTTATCATGGTAAGACCTCTCCTGCCTACTAAGGATCACTTACTAAGGAGAAGAGAGCCACTGTTCTATGGTCAATTTATCAGTCTTACTCTTTATGTGTATACCTGCTAAAGGCACATTTGTGTTTTGCATGCTAATGCTAGCTAGAAGTTAGTGTAGCCTGACCAACTGCATATGAGTGAAACCCTGGAGGTGTTCAGTTTGCTATTAGTAAAGCACGACATGCTTAACTGGCCAGCAGGAATAGCTATTTTCTAGAGTTAGGCCTCTGTCTTTGCACTTGGTTTCCCCAACCCTCCCCTCCATAAAAAAATTACAGGTATTTACAATTGTTGTAATAGTCAACTTTCAATAGTTCCAGGTTTATCCAAGACAGCAAATAATCATCCAAACCCAAATATCACCCTTACCCAGCCATCTTACATAAAAATAAAATCTGGCAGGGGGTGGGGTGGGTGATGCCAGTGGTGGGGCAGACAAATTCAGGGGGTGGGATATGACCTTAGAATTATCCAAGCTTTAGTCATATATTTTTATTAAAAACATTAAATTCATTATACATATAGATTGAAACATTGTTTTCAGAAAAAAGCGTAAATTAAAGGTTTGTTCTTGAGTGACTTGATGATTTGGCTTGTTTAGCTTTATAAAAAAAAATAGAAACTTAGATGTATTATTTAAGAAACACCTCTTATATTTTAATATAATTATCTTTTTAACACAAATCCCAGTAGTAGGCAACAAGTTAAGTTAAGTAGTAGGCACGAAATGAAGAGAAGGTTACTTTTTAATAACCTATTATTATAGCAAGTTTTTATAAAATATTAACATATTCTACTGTGTTTCAGGTCAATGCACTGTTGTATTATCCACCTTCTTTTAGGCTTCAAGATGATGACCACCTGCTCTGACATTCTCCTGTAAACTTTCATAACTTCAGTTCAGAAAGCTGTATAGGTTCCAAGGCAACAAGGCAGCCACATGATGCTTCCTTCATCATGCTTCTTAGTCGGGGTGACATTTTATTGTTAAGGGGTTATTTATCAAAATCCGATATTTTCTCACTATTTTCTGAAAAACACAACAACCAAATCCCCCCTATTTATCAATGAATTTCCACATAAATTTCTTGTACAGGAAAAGACTCAATAAAATCTGAAAACATTCGAAAAGTGGGATTTTTTCAGATTTGACTCCGAAACCATGGAATCCTCGGACATTGAACGTAACACAGATCAGATCATGATATCTTTAAAATGTCAACAGGACATCTGCCAATGACTTCTACATGAACTCTGAGTCTGAGTTTAATAAATTTAGAAACATTTTAGTTTTTTTCTATGAAAAAATGCTGTTGTCCTCTTTAAAAGTCTGACTAAAAAAAATTGGACTTTAATAAATAACCTCCTTAGTGTTTTTATTTTAGTTGTGTCATCTACCAACAGAACATCCAGATCTTTTTCCGCTTGACATGTGCAACAGTTTTTTGTATTAAAGGAATTCTGTCACGGGGAAACTGATACAAAAAGCATCAGTTAATAGTGCTCCTCTAGCAGAATTCTCCATTGAAATCCATTTTTTCAAAAGAGCAAACAGATTTTGTTTATATTTACCGTATATACTCGAGTATAAGCCGTCCCGAGTATAAGCCGAGGTACCTAATTTTACCTCCAAAAACTGGGAAAGCTTATTGACTCGAGTATAAGCCGAGGGTGAGAAATGCAGCAGCTTCTGGTAAGTTTCAATCTTGTTTTTGGATGACTATTCTTAGGCGCTGGCTACTATTCTAAGGTGCCGGCGAATATTCTTAGGCGCCGGCTACTATTCTAAGGCGCCAGCGAATATTCTTAGGCGCCGGCTACTATTCTAAGGCGCCGGCTACTATTCTAAGGCGCCGGCGAATATTCTTAGGCTCCGGCTACTATTCTAAGGCGCCGGCGAATATTCTTAGGTGCCTGCGACCGTTTTTGCGCTTGACCCGAGTATAAGCCGAGGTAGAGTTTTTCAGCATATTTTGGGTCTGAAAAACTCGGCTTATACTCGAGTATATACGGTAATTGTGAAATCTGACATGGGGCTAGACATGTTTGTTTTCCAGGTGCCCTCAGCAATGTGACTTGTGCTCTAATAAACTTCTGTTACTGCTGCACTACAAGTTGAAGTGATATCATCTACCTTCCCTTTCCCTCTAGCTGCCTATGAACAGAACAACAGGGAATGGCTTCCTGACACCTGCATTGCTAAAAATGGTCCAATGCCCCACCTGGTGGTAGATATGAACACTCAATAGTAAAAATCCAAGTCCGGCTAACCCAAGTTGCAACTTGGGTTATATTGAACAGGAGAATATCTTATATGAAAGCTGGCTTTCCTAAACACATGACCACGCATAATGAACTCTGCCTACACACCAATATTACAACTAAAACATGGATTTATTGGTTCAAGAATATAATTTTAAATGGTAGAATGAATTACTTGCTATGTACACAGTGTACAACTATACCATAAAATCATGACCGAATCTGTTTAAGAGCTAGTTTAGTTCACACCTTTCTTTATTTAGAGACATTGGAAAGTTTAAGAGATTTCTGCAGATCCTTATCTATTACCTTTCACCTTTTTCAGCATTTCACACTGCCTTATTGCTGTGATCTTTTAATGCCATTCCTAGGAAGAGCAGCAACAATTCCAAATCTCTTTAATTTGTACACAATATACTGTAAATATTTGGTAATTTAATCAATTAGGGGTTATCACTTGCATTTCTATTGTTTCTCTTTATGTTTTCCTGTTACTTACTCTTAACTGACCAAACTTAACCTAAAAGAAAGATGTCATATACAAAGGTGTAATAATTTGCTTTTAGAATGGCCCCTAATTGTTATCTAGTTTAAATGATCAAATGTTTTCCATGTAAAAAATTGTCACAACTATTAAATGAGTTTTATAAAATAAAAATGAAGCACTTCTCTCATTCTTTGAATATTATAAAGCACAGTATAATAGCAGTTGAAATAACAATTTGCCATGACATTTTAAGACATGCAGGAAATATGAGTCAGTGAATGTAGCAGAATATATATAAAAAGGAATTGTAGGGGCTGAATTATAAACCAGAAGTCCCCTTTTCAAGGGCAGCTTTCTGTGAAGTAGAGTGGATTCTGCTTTTTCTCTATGCCTGCCGGTATGGAAAATTAGATTGTAGGAAATTTATTACAGAAAAAAATTCACCTGGCACAGCAAAGTAAAAAGTAAGGTCACTAGATATCTCTATTGAATATTCAAAAGGCTTTTAGCTGTTCGTGAACAATATTTTTTTGTAGTCGCTTTTCCTAATGTCTTTCAAATTCTAACTCTTGGAAAAGTTCTTTTTAGTTGTAATTTTTATAAATGCATGTATAATTTAGTGCATCACAAACAAGATGCATAGAAGTACACAAACGTTGAAACGTTTATTAAATGTCTATTCTTATTAGTTGCTAGTGGTTGTGACTTTTAAGATTTCAGCTGAGCCAAATCATTGTCCTAAACTTTTAGATGCCATTTCTTGCAGTTATTCTGCTCTGTGCAGTTTGGTCTACAATGTCTTCATATGAAGATTTGGGATACAGATCTACATGCATTCGACAGTATTTTATTTAAAAGGGACTGCTGAATGAGGTACATGGGTGTCCCAACAAATGCCCAACAAATGCCCTCAGCTTGCACACTATTCAGACATTTAAGAAATGGCACATCAACTGGTACAACATAAAGGGTAACCCTGCCCTTCCTATGACAAGACTTAAAGCAAATTTAAAGCAAGATGCAACTCCCACGGGTACTAGTGCTCTATGGTTGGATCCTCTGTTGGATTTGTAAAGGCACAAATGGACTCATAGCTGCATCTGTAATTCTTTCTAAGGTCTATGTAATTTTCAGTTAAATAAAAATTTAATTTGGTGACATTTATACTTCTAAATAAAAAAATGCATAGTATAGCACAGTAAGATATATTTTATTGACAAATGGTATAATTGTTTCATATAGAGTCCCTAAATAGCCAGTCTTGAATTTTAGTAAATAGGCCCCTTAGTAAGTTTAGATGGGCAAGTTTAGGCAATTTATTCATTATTTCTATTACTTTTCAATCAAGTTATTTTCTTTTATTTCAGGCATTGGATCTATTATCCAGAATGCTTGTGTCCTGAGATTTCGTAGAAACAGTGTGAACGCACTCACTAGCCCTCCTTTGTTCGATTGCCTGGTGCACAGTCCTCTAGGGAGACGGCACTCCCCGAAATCCAATGGAAAGAAACGAAAGGAGGAACCGGCACACAGGAGCATAAGTAAACGGGGTAAACCCAATCAAAGCTTTGTTGCAAGTACAAGGTACTGTTTTTTATTATTACAAATAAAAAGGAAATAATTTAAGAAATTAAAGTTACTTGTTTAAAATGGACTCTATGGGATATGGCCTTTTTGTGATTTAATAGTTTTCTGGATAACCAGACAAGTGATCTCACGTATGTTTTCCTAATACAGTTCTTGCAAGCCTGCAGCTGAAAATGTTGTCACTAACCCCAGAAACCCAAAAAACATATTACACAGCCCAGAGGCCATCCCCGCCCCTCCTCTCCTGATTGCACTCAAATGCATTCTTTTAGCTCACACATGGAGCACCGGGACAGGATCCATAGAAAACTTCAGCACACCTGGATCCCATTGCTCAGTATGTGAGCAAAATTCAGGTGCAGCTGGGCAGCATGCCACCCCTAAATTTGTGGCATCATAGGCTGGGCTTTTGTAGCTTCGCCACAAATCCGGACCTGATATAATAGTCTATTTTATTTTATGACCCTCTATTTGTCTTCAGATTTTTTTAAAAACTGCTCCTTGGTCTGTAAAGTAATTAAACTCTGGCAATCAAGGCTTAGTTTAAAATCACAAGCGTGAGAGCTGAAGAACATAAAATGTAAATTCAAAAACTGCCAACAATTATAAATGAACACCCTAGTCTCTTAGTAACTAGAGTACATCTATATTGTGGTATACATACTACAACAAAAATCAGCACATGAGTTTTGGCCTGATAAATCTATTTTAAGGTTAAATGACAAAACTGTAATGTTCTGCACTTTCTCACAGTTTACTTAAACTCTGCTACTATTACGCACTTATCCATTTTATTTAGTCAAACCCTCTTGTAAATGATTAAGTTTGCATGGATAAACTTTCATTTACAAACATACAGAATTAAATTATCACTGAAGACATGAAGTCACTAAAGTACATGGCAATCTTCTTTGTTTATTGCATAAAAGATTATTTATCCTCTTTGAATGGTATCATTTTGTAAATAACGAGAGAACTCTTGTGTACAAAGTAATTGAGGAATTGCGTGCCTAGAGACAATTCCAGTGTTATATACTACTTCTCTGAATACATCTGTATAATCTTTGTTCTTTTTAGCTGCACATATTTGTACCCTAGTCTTGTTCTTCTAACAGTAGTTTAACTTCTAGCATCTCACTAATAAAGTTTAATTACCTTTCCATTGGAAATATCATCAGGTTTTCTGGTTTAAAATTAATTCTGTTTGAAAAACAATAAACAAATCTCTTCTTATTATAAAAACATTTCAGAATAATTGCAATTGTTGTGGAGTAGAAAGTGTGTGTTTGGAGTTGACAGTAATTACTTCTGAAATAATACAAGCAAACAAGATATCAAAAGTTTTCTCAAGCAACCTAGTTTGCACTGTAGCATTCCATACATGGGGAAGCAGCTAAATCTCTTCTTCCTAGTGTTTATAGAGTTGGTGTGTGTGTTTGTGTAGCAACTGTGTAGCTAAATTAACATTATTAGCCATTATTTATTTAGAAAACACACTTTTGTCTGACTTTTCTTGCTGAGTAAAATAGCAGAACCTAAAGCGTTTCAGAGTAAAGGCAAGTAATGATGGCCAAATTTATTTGCCAGGGGCGAATTTGCCACCAGCGAATAAATTTGCGAGATTACCAGGAAAATTCACCTGCAAACTTTCGCAGACTTCAAAATTGTTTTAAAGCCGGTGACAATTCCGCCGCCATCAGAATTGTTACCCCAATCAAAATTCGTGTTTCTGGAGAAATTCGCCCATCTCTGAGGGCAAGTACTTATTCTGCAATTTAGCTTTTTAGGGTATTGTTTCTTGTATCTGCAATTGGTTTCAAATATAATTATTAGACAACTTGTTGTAACAAGTTAGAAAATAGAATCACAGTATCGGCTGCTAGCGGTAACTGCACTGGAGCAATTTAGAACCTATGCTGGTAAATTCACTCTCATATTTGTGTTTAATCATATGACTGGTATGTGCCATTCTGATGATGGCAAAACTGCAAAAGGATTGCTTACCTTTGCTATATGTAAGGAAATCTGAAAGGGAGGTAAGAGGGAGTCCTTCCGGCCAAATGGAACTATAAAAGGATAGAGGCTAAATATTAATAACAGGAAAGAGCAGGGGTGGAGACAGGGCAGGCTGGCACAGAACTGAGCAGGCATAAAGACAAGACTGAGGCAGAACAAGACAGGATTTGGGCATGACCAGACAGGATTGGGGCAGGACCAGAGCAAGAGAAGCGAGAGCTAAGAAAGTTAGTTAAAGAGCAAGGAAAAGTAAAACATAATAAGGGGAATATGGAAAGGTGTAACTGAATACTGTCTTATATTTGTTTTATTCCATCTAACTTCCATGCCCTTTACTAATCTAATTCTGTAGTTTTCACACAAGAGCTTAGTACAGAAAAAAATGATATGCTATGCTTTAGCAGTAAGAACCAGACACAAATGCATGCACAGTGCGTAGTATTCTGAATAAGAGCATGACCTGATCTTCTTCATGAGCGTACTTTCCCCACTGCGATGAGGGTGAGCGAACAGGATGTTGCGCATTCGTATTTCATGAGGATCGTCCATCTTGATGACATCAATCCTGTAAAGATGTCCAAAGCCAGCGAAGGAAGTTGTTTTTTAATGAAGCAGCTACATGTCTATGCAGTATTTCTGAATGAAATATAGTGACCTAGGAGGGGTTGGGGCGACCAGTCTTATAATGTGTTATTGAGGTTTCCTTGGACTTTAAATAGAACTAAGCTAGATCTAATTGGCTGGCCGCAAATAAGGCTGCTGGGCTGCAAAAGAAAAGAGAGGTTAAAGGATCAGATTTACCAAGAAACAGCAATTACTCTCATGGTCCAGTGGCAGAACAGCCCCCAACTAAAAGGTTTGAGCCCCCACAGAGCCTTACACAGACCAAACATGAGAGAAGAAACTTTTGGGGGGCAGATTTATCAGTATTTGAGATCTTGGTTTTTCAAGAATGAGGATCTCTACATTGTATAACTCTGAGTTCACTTTTCAATACATACATTAATACTTTTGCCCCATATTATTATTGGATTATTATTATTTTTTATATAGCACGAACATATTCTGCAGTGCTTTACAGAGATTTTATCTCAGTCCCTGCCCCAAAGGTATTTACCCTATACTCTATTATTTAGTATGTCATTGAAAATACAAGATACACTGTGCTTATGAATATGATACATCTCCCCAAATGAGAATTGGATGAAACTGTATGGTAATTTTATGGCAGGATGCCAAAACACATATACTGTACAAAAACTATTATTTTTGAAGTTTTGGGGTTTGAAGAGAATTTTGTCATAAAATGAAATAAAAATAACATTTAACTAAAGGAGAACCAAACCCTAAAAACAAATGTACAGTAGGCAGACATCCTATTTTATATAGTCAAACGTGACAAATTTCATTTTGAAAATGACGCCCCATGGACTCCAATGGGAGAAAAAAAATTTTGCGCATCAAAAAAAGTTGAGGGGTTTTTATTGGCGAAAAACTTGATTCAAATTTGATTCTAGTTTTTCTAGAAACATCTGTATATAAAAAATTCCACTGAATAAAACCGTGAAAAAAACTCAAATTCGTATATTTACTCATCATTTCTTTTAAAAAATGAAAAATTGGGAAAACTAGAAAATCTTTGATTGGAAAAATCACAAAAAAAAAATCACCTAAGACAAGCCCCATTGACTTTTACATAAACTCTCAGTCTTTTAGATGCCAAAGTTTTACATTTGAGTTTTTTTAGCTTAATAAATATAGAGCATTCAAGTTTTTGAAACCATAATTCGAATTCATGAGTTTTGCTGTTATTCAAGAATATCATGGCATTTGTACTTTTTTTTTTTTTTTTTTAAAAAATGTTGCCACCATGTTTACAGATTTATCAAATTGAAAATACTTAAAGTGACACTGACTCTAAAAAAGTACATTTTAAAATATGAATGTAAATTAAAAGTTACCTATAGGTCATGTTGATCGTTTTTTGCAGAGAGGTTTGTTTTTGTAAGTTATTGTTAGTTGACGTTCCTAAACCTGACTGTTTTGTCAACCTGACTGTCCCATCTCAACCTGTCAGTTAAAGTTTCTAATGCTAACGGACTCTTGCTGCACAAATATGGCAGCATCAGACAGGAAATGTAAAAGCATCATGCATCCTGTAAAAGCATCCTGCATCCTGCAACTTTATGGCAAAGTTATAAGTAGCTTTCAATGGCAATATTATGATAAATGTAAAAAAAGAGTTTAATTTCTGGTGTCAGTATCTCTTTAAAATGAAAATCTCACCAACTGAAACATGTCCTGATGCCATGGAACTCATTGGGAAGTTTATTTTTTTACATCCAACCGATTTTGTTTTTCAATTATTAATAGTCACAGAAGTAAAATTATATACACAATGGACCCAAAAATTAAGACAAATCGGTGTCCTAATGAAAAACGTGATAAAATGCTTCCTTGGCTTTTCCCAGCAATAAGATTGAGCAGAGACACAGAGGTGCCCTCGTTCTACAATGCTAGACCATTTTATATTTCCATTTTGTAATGAAAAACTGTATTGTAGCATTCAGTTATAAATGTTTAGGTTTTTAGCATATAGCAATAATATTACATTTCCTGTTATATTTTTCAGCCAGCTTTGTGAAAAATCTTTCCTTACACCAATTTATACTTGAGTGTGTGGAGTCAGACACCTTGAAAACAATGGATTTTAAGAAGTGCATGTTGTTATATCATGCCGTTAGAACTAAGTGTACACTGTATCTTTTAACAGGCAGTAAACAGAGCATTTGTTTTATTACAATACAACATACTTTTATTGCACAGTATGTATTGCAATATTGGTAATATTCTTTAATACCTTTACAAAACTGCTGTTTGCAAGAATGCCGACAACGTCATATATCTTTGCTTGGAACGAGTTATGGAACCTTTTGCATATGTATTGGTGAATGTCATCTCTTATGTACTTTGACAGAAGAGCAATTGGTTTCTATACATTAGTTTTTCTAAAAGCGTAAAAATAAATATAGCAGAATGTCAGGCCCAATACTATAAAAGTTATTTCAAGGCTAGGCATTGAGGCAAATGAAAATATTTGCGGTAGATAGTTACCTGCAATGGGACACTTTTGCAATGGCTGATCAGGTCAGAATAACTGATTGTTTTTAAGCCTAATCATCATGTTTTGAGTCAGTGCCCTGGCTAATTACAGTGATCATATATGCTCTTAAAACAAATAGCCCACATCTGGTTCAAATTATCTTTGTAGTTATAGAATTTATGATTAAAGATTTTTCCAGATTTTTTGTTGTTAGCTACCATCTGTGTTCATAGGCAATAACTAAAGAGTGTACAGATGGTTGTAATTTAAGGACAGGTTGCCATATATAAAAAGTATGCATCCTTTTCTAACAAGATTTATTGAATCAGTGTAATTGACATGCATGAACAGTAATAATGATTACTAGCACTAAACCAAAAAGTAAATATTGCATCGTATTGGTAACTTTAGGCTACATACTGTTTCATTCAAACACTGGTTGTATTACAAAACTTAAACGGATGGGAATAAATTATGCTTATATATTTACTGGGGAGCATGTGGACAAAAGAAGCAATTATGTATCAGGACCGGACTGCACACAGACAGGGACAATATTGGGGCTGCTGCAGCCCCAATACTGCCCCATTCTCCCACCCCGCGCTTAAAACATCAGTGTTGGAGCAGGTCAAAGGGGGGCCTCATTACTAGTGTAGTGAGCGCAATATCACTCTCTGCGATATTGCGCTCACTGCACTAGTAATGAGGCCCCCCTTTGACCTGCTCCAACGCTGATGTTTTAAGCACAGGGAGAGCGAAGCTGAATTTCTGGGTTAAAATCTGGAAATTCGGGTCTTAAAGTTAAAAGAGGCGGCTTTTTGATACCCCTTGTAACTGGCTGCTCGCTGCCATCTGAGGCAAGGTTCTCACCTTGCCTCGTTGCAGGAGCAGCCCTGACTACAGATGAAGTCAGGGCTAAGTAAGAAGCAGTAGTACTAATTGGCAGGAAAAGGCTTAGATGTTCAAAGTCAAAATCCAGGCAAAAAAGGTCAGGGTAGGCAGCAATTCAGCATTGTCAGAAACAAACTGAAGGACCAGGAACCAGGAATCAGTCAGAAAAATATTTTTAGCCCAGGAACTCACACTGATAAGACCTATATTCGGGGACTGAACCAGCATCTTTGCTGCCCTTTTAAAATTTTAGCACTAGACCATGATGCAATGATGCTACACAGAGCACCAATGTGATGTTGCCGCCATGGGCACTGTCATCTTGTTCAGAAGCAAAATGCTCAATAATGGAGCCCTCTTGGCTTTGTTATATCATTCTATTATTTATTCTATCTTTATTCTGAACTTTTGCTCACAATGCATGTTTTTTTCCACAGAATCGTGAGTAGTACCTAAATAGGGATGGCATCATTTCTGTCGTTCTGCATCAAAAATAAGCCTTTTTGTGATTTATTAGGTGCAAGTCTGCTGCGTGTATTTATGCAGCCTGCAACTAGAACCCTGACATTACCACTAGTTTGAAGGTGCTGGTAGTTTTAGAGTTCCCTTCTAACAATAAGTGCCCTTGTGTACAATTCAGAAGAGGAGGTGGAGTGGATTTGTCGGATCTAAGTGCAACTATAAGGAATTGCAAGGAGATCCTTTGGATGCAAGTACCTTTGATCAATGGTGTGCAACGACTGCATCTATTTTTACACTCAGTGCAGTGGTAAATAAGTCCTCTTGTATTTTATGTTTTAATTTACATTGCATATTAAATTGATATTTGCATTCTGTTTGACCAAATGTATAAGAAACTCTCATAAAATTTAAAACAATATTAAAATTAATGGAAATATATATCTTTGGATATTCCCACAAGTTTTCCTTGAGATAAAACTTGATTGTAGAGGATTATTAGTCTATTATGTGAACACAAAAACAATTAAAGGAGAACTAAACCCCCTTGCTAATAAAAACCCCTCCCCTCCATAGTCCCCCGTCCCTGCTCCACCCGCTTAGGTGTTCACACAAGTAATTGCCCCTAAGCTGGTAATCACCTTGCATTGCAGAGTCCGTGCAGCAGAGCTCAAGGGTGCCATCTTCCCACGTTTCGGGTAATCTTTGGGCCCTTTGGCAATTTCCGTGGCTTTCGGCACATGCACAGTTGTTTGGGACCGGGATATTGCTACAACTGAGCATGTGCCGATACGGGGCTTACCCACTGAAGATTCCCGAAGAGCTGAAGATGGCCCCTGTGAGCTCCGCTGCGCTGACTCTGCAATGAGGGGTAATTACCAGCTTAGGGGCATTTACTTCTTTATAAAATAAAAAGGATATCAAAGGTCTTGATGGTTCACTTCCTCTGCCGGTTTCCAAAAGGTCTGTTCTCCCTCAGACCCGCATACGAATCCAATTCAAAGCTGCAAATTGAAACCAGCGCTCATCCAGCGCGAGGTGTAGGCAAAACAAAAGGGAGCAAGAAATTTATTCTCATATAGTGTAGTAATTTTTTCATAGATGGGTTACACCCCTTGTGAAATTAGATTATTTCTAAAAAGGTGCCTCCTCCAGATTATACTATTTGCCGTGCTTAGTATTTACACACTGAGGTGAGACTCATGTGAGTATACTCACGAACGTTTAAACGAAGTTTAGGCATTTAGTGCACGTCATCCATACGCGCACTGGGACACACGAGGCGTTTGAGACGCCGGCAAGTAACAACCATACCGGCTGCCTGAGTGACCCCTACAGATGGCGGACTGGTGACTTGTATTTTAAATGCGATATTTTAACAGCAATATTGTGAGTGTGATTTTATTGATATTATTGAGATTAAAAAAGTGACGGTTTTACACTATGTCAGCGCATTGTTTTCAAGCCACAGAGCCTGGAGAAAATTGAGGGGATGAACATCTAACTATATTTCTAAACGCCTAAACTTCGTTTAAACGTTCGTGAGTATACTCACATGAGTCTCACCTCAGTGTGTAAATACTAAGCACGGCAAATAGTATAATCTGGAGGAGGCACCTTTTTAGAAATAATCTAATTTCACAAGGGGTGTAACCCATCTATGAAAAAATTACTACACTATATGAGAATAAATTTCTTGCTCCCTTTTGTTTTGCCTACACCTCGCGCTGGATGAGCATTTACTTCTTTGAACACCTGTGCGGGGGGGGTCAGGGAGGGGGGGGACTACTATGGAGGGTGGGGGGGTAGGGGTTTTTATTAGCAAGGGGGTTTAGTTCTCCTTTAAGATGTGACTGTGACATGAAATCCATAAAGTACTCAGTTGGTCTGGGATTTCACCACCAGCTCTGTATATAAGAAGCAATGTAAACTATGGCTTGGTAGCATAAGGTAAAAAGCATCCACGTAAGCAAAGGTATAAAAAGGTAACAAGCAAAATATAAGAAAGAGATGAATCTGACAAAAAGAAGAAATTAGCACAAGCAAGGACTTACAGTAATAAGAATAATAGATTCAAAGTGCATCAATAATCTCTATTTAGAAAAGAAAGTTTCCATCCTTCCATCTTCCACTCTTGAATTATTTGTTACCAATGTAGAGCCCTTTCAGCTACTCCACAATATAGTGCAGCTCCCATACAATTTTGAAAAATGTCTTGTACATGTTGAGCTAATGACCCCTTCTCTGTAAATGTAAAGTCATGCATCTGGGATGTAAAAATATCCAAGCCACTTATACACTTATTGGAACTGCACTAGGCAAATCCATAATGGAAAGGGACCTTGGAGTCCTTAAACTTGGCTGTAGCAAACACTGCCAGTCACCAGCTGAAGGGCAAACAAGATCTAGAGCTGAATTAAAAAGAGGAGCATAGATTTGGGGGAGGAGAGGGTTAATCGTCCATTGTACAGAAAAACTTCGAATCGAATGCGATCGAATGAGATATTCCTTCAATTCGATCGAATACGGACCTATTCGATCGAAAACGGACCTATGTGACCCAAAAAAAACTTCTTCATTTCGGTTGGTGTTTTTGAATTCAAATTTCGAAGTTCTTTCAATTCAAAATTCAACCCTTGATAAATATGCCCCTAAATCTGCTAGAAAATAATTTTAACATTAAGGGGCAGATTTATCAAGGGTCGAAGTGAAAATTTCGAATTTTCAAGTTTATTTTAGTGTAATTCGACTAGGGAATAGTTAAAATTTGATTCAAGCTTTTAAAAAAATTTTAATTTTAATTTAGAAATTTATCATGTACTGGCCCTTTAACCTTAAACTTGCCAAATTACTGTTTTAGCCTAAGGACGACCTGGAATCAATTTGGAGTTGTTTGGAGACATCCTGAAAATCAAGTTTTTTTTATTCAAATTCGATTAGAGTTTGTGGGTCGATCCCATTCACCGAATTTTAAATTATTTTTATTTATTTTTTTTGAATTTCAAGTTCATGGGAGTTTATGGGAGTTTTTACAAACTCCCATGAACTCGAAATTCAACCCTTGATAAATCTGCCCCTAAATAAACCTAATAGACTTTTTTTGTTTCCAGTAAGGATTAATTATATCTTAGTTTGGATAAAGTACAAGATTGTTTTATTACTACAGAGAAAAAGGAAATCATTTTTTTTAAAATTTGGATTATTTGATTATAATGAAGTCTATGGGAGATGGCCTTTCCGTGATTTGGAACTTTCTGCATAATGGGTTTCTGGATAACAGATCCCATACTTCAATACTGACAAACATGTACACAGACAGATGTGTACACAGATATCAGGCCCAGTTCAATGGTAAAACAGAGAAGGAACTAACTGCAAAGGTGGTATAATGACTACAAAAAGTTTTGTGGTGAAATAAAATTATTAAAATATGTAATAGGATGTATTTAGCCCAACTGGTGGCCATTGCAGAATAACGTTTCATTTTGGTAGGGAGAGTTTTCATTCAATGCTGACCCTGAGCTGTAACACTCATAGGAGAGAATGGGTTATGGCTCCTCAAACAATCAGTTCTGTTCTGCCAATTTAATACATTGATTTGTTATGGTAAATGTTTACATTGTTTTCACTTTTTCACTCTCTGTGAAAAAAATCAGACTACTGATAATCCTTGAGAATTCCCAAGTTTACATTTTACTAAATCTGCCACTTAGTTACTTTTAAGAAAGACTGATATGCATTTTTCAAAATTTTTTAGAGCTTTCGCCTCACTCTCTCTCTTCCCTTTACTTAAGCATGAAATCAAGAAGCTGTAGCTGAAGCGGAAATACAGCCCTGCTTTATTGATGTCATATCCACTGCAGTCTAGGGACTCAGAACCAACACTATTTAAACTCTGAAAAAGTCTCTTTGCCCTCTTGCCTTTTTTCGATGCTGATACTTTATTAACTAATCTCTTACATGACCACATCTCACTGTTGGTTTCACTGAAAAATATAGGCTTGATAAAGGACCCAGTGGGGTCCGAAACATCACCTGTTTGATATTTTTAAGCCAATAAATCACTTCTTTTCAGCAAATTAACAACTTCCAGTGTGCTGCAGTAATTATGTTACTTGGTTGTTGATTTACAGGTATGGGATCTGTTATCCAGAATCCTCAGGACTTGGAGCTTTCCAGATAATGGATCTTTCCTTTGGATCTTCATACCTTAAAGAGAGAATCATGTAAACAGTAAATAACCCCAATAGGCTGGTTCTGCTTCCAATAAGAATGAATTATATCTTAGTTTGGATCAAGTACAATATACTGTTTTATTATTACAGAGAAAAAGCTAATATTGTTTACAAATTTGGAATATATGGATAAAACTGAGTCTGTGGGAGATGGCATTTCCATAATTTGGAGCTTTCTGGAAAATAGGTTTCCAGATAATGGATCCCATACCTGTACCCTAATACAATAAGCATTATATCTATGGATAACAACAGGTATGACCCTGTTTACTCGCCCCCTTGCTACAGAATTTGTAGTGAGGTGAGCTTTTTTTTATAACATATACCAGAATATCACATATAGAGGCCTATTTATTCAAATTTGGATTTTTGGAATTTTAGAAGTTTCAACTTCAAACAAACTCAGAATTAAAAAAAACCCACAAATGTTACCTAATAGCAGAAAAATTGGATACCTTAAATTAGTGTTTTATTCATTCATTTTTAGTGAATTTAGTAGCTCAAAAAAATCTAGAAAAACTTAAATTGAATAAAATGTTTGCATTCTGGCTAGGACAGCTTCCATCATTGACTACTACATGACCTACCAAACTTTTATATGCTGCTGTTGACTTTTTTGTATTTTTTAAAAAATCAACCAGGTGATTTTTAGTGCAAAAAAATTTAATCACAGAAAAAAAAGTGTTGAAAAATAACTCTCATATGGTAGCCCGGTTTTCCTAATAGAACAGATCATCTATTGAACTGAAATCAGGGCTGTAACTCCTTGCTTGGAATGCTTTTTATTAATAGGGACTGGGCATCCTGTTAAAATAGATGAAAGAAGATTTGGGTTAAATACAGGGAAAAATGTTTAAAAACTAGAGCTTAAGCAGAAGATTTTTTTCAGCAGTACATTGATCAAAAACTAGTGCCAAGCAACACTGGAGGGACTCAAGAACAAAAACATGATTGTCCTGTAGATTTATGATTTAGCAATTTTATTCAGTAAATATAATTTTTTTTTTCAAGGTTTTGAATAACTTTTCAAGGTGTCGTACATGCATATAATATATGGCAGAATGCTTATCTGGTGTCACTATTGTCCTTTAAGATTATTTAGTGCAGAATATATTGTTTAATGGTAGGAGGCTTGAACGGAGCCACATATTTTTCAGGAACCTTACTTTCTACTTCTCAGTACAGTAAATTAAGGCTGAATACAAAATCAAGCTTGATGAGTCTATTACCGTATCTGATTTCACACTGTGCAACCAGATTTAAATTTCAGATAAATTGCCTCATTTGTACTTCCTATGAAGTGGTTTGTCACTTAGGAGTATATTTACCAAGTCCTGTTAAATCAGGGAAAACAAAATGTTGTTGCCTGAAGCAAAAACAAAGTTATGGTTCTTGATCAACTACCTGATAGCAAAAATAATAATCTTAAAAAAGGGACAAGTAACGTATGCAAGGCATTTTCTTATCCTAAAGGGATAAGGTAAATGGAGGAATCTTGACCATAGAAAATGCTTCATCACCTAATTCATTTACAGTATTTATTTGATGCTGTTGCTATACTAAAAGATTTTGTCAAAGTATCAAACATTGCCATTTAAAACGTGACTTTTTGAGGCAGAATTATTAAAGGCTGAATCCAAAAAAGCCCCGGAAAAAAAAAGCTCAGCTATTCTCGGATTTATTATGCAACAAAACTGCAACAAATCCGAATTCGAAAATACTACAGCTAAAACCTGTCAAAGTCAATGGCAGAAGTCCCCTTTACATTGGAAGATGTTTCTTGTCTTCATTTACTTTCTAGAGTTTCGGGAATTTTGACGTTGGTTTCTCTGAGACAATCCAAAAAAGTTGTAGTTTTTGAGCGTCAAATAAAAAATTAAAATGAAAAAAACAAGTTTTATTAAACACCCAAAATGTTTATGTAGCTAGTAAAGCCTAAATTTAATCCAAATGGTAGATAATTTGTTCTTTGAGTATCCCAACCACTTATATTTAATCATGATTGTTGTTGGAGTTTAGAAAAAAACACAAACTTGACAATTTCAGTCCCAGCAATGTCTAGAATATCAAATATCAAAATAGTTTAGGCTTGGCTTTTATGGCTATTTAGTTTTCCCAATATATATCCACTCAAAATTCAACTCTAATTTTTCTTATGGCTTGATCCACCTTCACTGTTTTGGGCATTGTGGTAAGGCAATTCCACAGTTTGGAAACCTTTGTATTATGTATGCTTAGAACACAAACTTTAGGTGGAACTGTTTTTGTCATTGTGTGTAATTATAAGACCTGCTATTGTAAGCTCCCTGGAACCTGATATTGATCAGTTTGCATTGGAGTAATACATAGTAGATAAACCTGGTCTTTCTTACTCTCTGTTTCTGCCATTAACACCCCAGCAAGGTTTACTCAGTCCAGTTTAATCCCCAAATGAAGATAAATGTGTTCTCTTTTTTTTTTTTTTCATTTATTGGACTCTTTGCACTTCATGACATTTTTCCTTATCCAAACATATCCAAAATTATTAAAGGGACATGAGTAAATTTTTTTGCCAGGCATGGATTCACAACAAATATCTGCATTTCGCCATCTGCAAGTTTTTGCGCGAAACTGCGGCAAAAATATGCCACGAAAAATTTTGCAACAACAAAAAAGTTTTTGAGAGAAAAAAGGTCGCCATAAGAAAAACTGCCCATTCATTGACTTTAATGCATTTGGAGTGAGAAAAAATTTGACACCCATTGACTTCAATGCGTTTATGAATTTTTCATCATTAGACATAAATGATGTGGACAGGTTTATGAATATTTTTATAATCGGATTTTAAGCAGCTTCGAAGCATAATAAATATCGAAAATGTGAGTTTTTTTCCTCCACAAATTTGTGGTTTTCCCCTTTGAAAACTCAACCAGAAAAATTTGAGGTTTAATAAATAGGCCCCTATATATTGTATTCCAATCCTATTTATAAAAGCTAATCAGGGAAGGAGGTATCTAGCAGGATAACCATGCAAACTTATTATAAAATGTTTTTGTAGTGAAATCAAATTGATTTATTGGTTTATGTATCTCATATCACTGTTTATTAACTATATATGCTTTAGTGATTTATCCACTTGTTATTGCCAGTAAATTGGTATATTTGGATAATACTGAGAAGTGTGCATAACCTTTTTTTTAAGTTCATTAGTGGAATATAAAAACAACTAATTCTTGTAGTTCACACATGAAGGCTGAAAATCTTCCACTATAAAGTAAAACTGACCCACTCTGAAATTATGTTTTTTTTTTAGTATTCAAGAAAATCTTGGAGAAAAAAAAATGCAATTTTGCAGTTTTTCAAATTTGAGCTTTCAAATGTAAATTATGTTGTAATTTAAGTTTATCGTAAATATACTAGAGATTGAGAAGGAATAAACACAACAGTGAGAAGAACTTCTTGGAGATTAATCGTGATTTTATTTGCTAATGAATTTTAAAAAATCTCAGATTCAGGACAGACAGCAGGGCTGCTGAAATTCTCTCATGTTGGCGGCAGAGGATAGTAGCGATCACTTGTTAAATTCTGGCTTTAGAATATTGCCTCAGGTTAAGCTGGCAAGATCCTATTTATTTGATAAAATGTGAATAAATGCTGTGGCCATTTTACACCCATCTCTGTCTCCTGGTTTCATTAAGGTATATAATAATGGGGTTCAGTTGGATGGCTCAAGGCGAAGGGTCAAATTGAGGAGTCCCCTTGTCATGCATCTTATTACATTGTGAGGCAGGTCACAGCTTCATTTGTACACCAGATTTGGCAAGTGATGTAACATTTAGGATATAAACTCTTTTGGGCTGCCTTTCCCAATAAATTTGCTGTAAAATGCAGTCTATATTTAATTAGTATTAAACAAGAAAAGCTTGTCATTTAACAGGCCTTTTTATTTCTCCATTATGCAAACAGTGGGGATCAATCCATTAAGTGCTTAGTTATTTAGTACTTTTCTAAAATAATGAGGTCTAATTATGTATTTTTTATTGTCACAGTGTCTAAAATATAAACTAGGTTTTCTTTTTGTAGAAAACCGTAACATTACTCCTTAATGTAACAACATTTATTTGAACAAATGTATTCCATTGGTTTCTGATTCTCTGTTCAGATCTCCCTTCAGTTTGATTTGAAGTGAAGATTTGAAAGAAAACATTTTCTTTCCCAGAGGCATGTGTTTTAAAAGCAAATACAAATATAAGGGGTCTCATGGGGGCACAAATGCAGAACTGCTAAGGGGAGCATTTTCTCACTAAAAAACACTTGTACCTCCAAGGGTCGCTGGACAGGGCCACAATGCAGGCTGTACCTCTTCTTGATTTTCTCTAGTTTGTGCATTAAATTATGCTAATGTTATGGGTGGATGGGGTAGGCTAGAGGATCCCTACTTGGCTCTCCCCACCACCACTCTTAAATTGTAGGGATGATCGAATTTCACTAAGTTTCTCTGCGGAAATGATGCCCATAGACTTTAATGGGAGAAAAAAAATGTCAAAAGAAAATCACTGCACGTCAGAAAAAAAAACTTTTAAGACTTTAATGCATTTTGGCGAATTTTTGCCAGCGATTAATTTTTGGCAAAGCGTAACAGGTCAAATTCACCCATCCCGATAAATGATCCCTGTAATGATGGTAGGTTCTGGCTCTTTTTACATTGTTTTTAGGTCTCAGAGACAGATATGAATAAAGATGTGGGGTGTAAGAGTGGTGTGGGTCATCTCTGTTTATTCACAGATTTGTTCATGAAAGCGAATAAATATAGAAGTTAAAATATAAATAGCTTTATCCTTATTCAGTACCTGGATTTTCCACCAATAATAAAATACATATTAACCCTAAAGCACATCTATTAAGAAAATGAAAGTATTTTATTTTTCTTTCTGTAATTATATGTTTTTTATTTTTTTAAATAATGAATAACATGGTAATATACATACATGCTTAAAATCCGGACTTATAAGGGATCCTACATATTGATAGGCATAAATTAGGTATAATTAACTATTTTAATATCCTCCCAATGAGGCAGCTGAGATGTCGCCAGTAAATTATACAGAATTCTATTTTATTTTATTAATTTATTGTTAAAATTATCATTCAGCAGTATATTACTAGGAACTGCATTAGAGATTCCCATTGACTTGATTTCTCATTAATTCTTCTCACACCACTTTCCTTGTGACATTTGAACTTTTTTTCATTATATAAAACAGATCTTAAAATTACATTTCTGAGTAACAATCATGGATACTAACATTTTATATTAAAAATTCAATCTGTGAAAAAGTTAAATGCATTCAGGTTTAAGCAATGATTTTAGTTAATGTTTTCCATATGGCACAATTTAAATTTTTCAGATTTTCTCCTTGTCTGCTGTATATTGGGAAATTACACAATGAACATTAAACACAGACATGTACAGGGCCTCGTTTATCAAACTGGACAAAAGTTGCTCAACAAAGGCTGTTTGCTTATGCAAGAATTGTCTAATTAATTATAACTATTTTTAAGCAGCTGCTTGTGTATTTATGAAACTAAACAAAAGCAAAAACAATGCAAATGTCTTTTCAAAATTAATTTTAGGTGCAGCAACTTTAGAATATATTTCATATTGGTGTCTTATATATGAGCTAGTTTGCAATAATAGTAGAGGTCATTGTAGCTATAAACTTTTCACAACTGTAATAACTAGTAGAAGTATTAAAGTATTTTAAAAGTATTAAAATTTGTGAATATCTAGTGAAAGATATTTTTTTTAAACAGTGTTTATAATTGGTGCTTTGCCCATCTTTCCGTTTTTTGCGAATTCACATTGCACACAAATTTCCTTAAATGAGATGGTCTTTTGTGAATGTGTCCACTCTGCGAGGTTATTGTGCATGGAAATAGCATTGACATAAATTTGCATATTTTTTAAACTGTTTTGAGAAAATTTCCTCCGCCACCAAAGTCATGGAGTAAATCAAAGCATAACTACCCACAAATCAAAAAGCTCTTATGAACATTTGCAGAGCAAAAAAATAAAGTTGCAATTCTGTTTGCACATTAAATACACCACTCTTTGTAAATATAACCATGTGAAGGGCAAATATATTCACTCTGCCCTTTGCAAACTGTATAAATGAGCCCCACTGAGGGGTTCTATAACCAAATAAGAACATGAACCCACAGATCAAGTCATTTTTTAAAGGTCTGGTCAGCCCTACCAATGAATTTCAGTTAATTAAACCATGTTGTATACAGTATGTGGGTGGACATACAGTAGTTCTTTCACTTATGCGATATTAATTATCTGCATAAAGAGGCCCTTACTAAGATTCTAATTCCATAGCGGACGTATAATTGCCTATTTAATGTGGTATCAAGAACATAGAGAAGAAGTAAAAAAAGCTGTGCAATTTGGTCATTTTAAAATATGCAGTATGTAACAAATGTAATAGAAATATTCTATGTATATGCAGTAGCTTAAGGCTACAGAATTCTAGTGCTTCTTCCCAGTACCAAGATGGAGCTTCCACTTGTCTGGTAGTTTCCAAAGGACCATGTGGTGAAGGACAGAATAGATCTTGGAAAAGCTTCTTATTTTGAAAAATTAGAATCCTACTCAGTTGAGCGTATTGGAGTCATTGGTTGGCTGGCGGTTCCAAATTTTGGCCAAGTTATATATATATTTATCTCTTCTATATTCCCCATGACACCAATGTTAAGATGGCAATCTTTCTATTGTGCCCATTGTGATGATACCAGGAAAGCAGACATTTTCTTATAGAGCAGTTTTACTGAAAAGTTCATTGAATTCACTAAGGGGCCATTTTACTAACAATCGAATTGCAATTTTTTTCCATGAATCTCAAAACATGTGTGGTTTTCCTATGTTTCTAAAAAGCTCTAAAAATTTGAAATCTATTAAGTGAAAAACCACGAAAACCTTTAATAACAAACTTTTGTTGAGGTGCTATAGAAGTCAATGGGAGCTGCGCTGGTCCTTTGGACCACTTTTAATCCAATCAGACATTAAGGGGCATATTTATCAAGGGTTGAATTTCGAGTTTATGAGAAACTCCCATAAACTCCCATATACTTGAAATTCTGAAAAAAAAGACCAATCGAAATGTATTAAAAAATTCCAATTTTTTAAAATTCGGGTGAATAGGATCGTCCCGCAAATGCAAATCAAATTTGAATGAATTCAATTGGATTCTATTTGAGTTTTTTGAAAGAAAAAAATGATTGAAATGATTTTCAGAAATGATTTTCAAAAATCCACCAAACGACTCCAAATTTAGATTAGATTGAATAGATTGTAGGAAGTCCCCCATAGGCTAAAACACTAATTCGGCAGGTTTTAGATGGAGAATAGTCAAATTAAAATCCTTAATGGGACAGTACATGATAAATAATTTTTTTTAAACTCAAATCAAATTTGGGCTATTCCCTAGTCCAATTAAACTAAAATAAATTCAAAATTCAAATTTAAAAATTTTAATTTTCAATTCGACCTTTGATAAATCTACCCCAAGACATTTTTGAATTTTTGTTTTGCTAGGAATTGTCTCAAAAACTCAAATTTTTCTACGTTTTTGAGGTATTTTTTAGCCCATCATTCCGCAATCACTCAGTAAGCAATTTTTATATTTGATTCTATAATAAATTCAATGACAACTGTGGATTTAAGGTGTTTTTAAGATTTTCTTCAAGTTTGACACAAAAATTACACCCATAGTGGGACATTCACTAAGATTCGTAGTTGCGCCAGGCGTAACTTTGCTGCACTTCGCCGCACTTTGCCAGGCGTAGTTTCGCCAGCGCTCCGCAAATTCACTAAAATCCGAAGTTGCGCTCAGGTGTAGCGTAAGGTTGCGAAGTTGCGCTAGCGTTGATTCGCCTAGCGAAGCAAAGTTACACTAGCGATGGTTAATTTAAATACGGCGCCAAATTCAAATTTCAATGGAGGAATATGTAGCAGCACTACAAATGCCTGGGAAACCTTCAAAACGTCAAATAAAATTTTTATTTTGCCCTACACATGTGCCCACTGTATAGTTAAGTTGCCATGAGTTAGGAAATGTAGGGGGGAAGGAGGGGAGCCCCAAAAAATGTTTCAATCTTTTTCAGCCTATCACCCATAATATAGAAAAAACGCCAGTGTTTTTTTAACTTTTTTGAAGAAATCCCTATCTACTCTATTGTGCTTCGCCTGATCTGTGGTGGCGAAGGAAGTCTAGTGTAAAAGGTAGCGTTCAGAACAATATGCGCGTTAGTGAATTTGCGTAGTTACGTCCGTTGCGCAAATTCGCCAGGCATAAGGGTGCGAAGTTACACTAGCGAAGTTACGCCAGCGTCGGTTAGTGAATTTGTGAAGTAGAGAAAATGCCCAATGCTAGAGAATTGACGCGAGCGTTAGGTGCTTCGGCGCATAGTGAATTTGCCCCATAGTCTCTAATGGATGAAAATTTGTTGCACTTCAAAAATTTGTTGCACGTCAAAAAAAGTTGAGGCCTATAAACCTCAATGCATTTCGGCAAATTTTCTGAATTTTTGACGAAGCCAAACGGGTCCGATTCACCCATCACTATTAAGAATAATATAATATTATGTATATTTTGGGAGTGCCCCTGTATACAGCCGTTTTGGTTGGAGGTTAAAAAATTGCTAGATTGTCTGCTGCACGGAGATACTCCGTTAGAGGTTACTACCTTCTTGTTGGGGAAGCCCTTTGAGAACCAACCTAGACATACTCAGAAATTGCTTAACCAGGTATTGACAGTGATACGTATTTCTATAGCATCTAAATGGAAGTCATCGACTATCCCCTCTTGGTTAGAAATTAATAGCAGAATTGAAAGCAACAGAAGGTTTGAACATTCTATTGCTTTGTTGCAAAACAAACTACCTCAGTTTTTGAAAATATGGTCGCCCTGGGACCTCCGCCTCCTTTAATTTTAGTTAAGTCCACGGTCTATAAACCTGGGAAGAGTTGAAGGCACCTACTAGAGGACGTTTACTACTCTATCCTTAGTCTCTCTGGGTTAATGGGCACTAAGCCATTTGGCGTCGAGTCTAACCTCAGTTCTGTTTACTTCAACTCCTATGTCTTGTTGTATTTGATTCTTCTTTGTTGATAATATATTTTGATTTTATTATTTCTACATCCATGGCTCACAATTCGCAATTGCAGACTTCTCTGTCTTCGGCTACAGGGTATGTTATACGTGTATGAAAGGCCACTGCCAATTTTGAATGTGAACTGCAATATATCCCTGATACTTTTATCTTGTCTGTAAATGTAATTTTGCTACTCTTTACAAAATAAATAAAAAATTTAAGTTACAAAAAAAAAATATAATATTATGTAATAAAAAATATAAATTATAAAAAATACAGTAAGCCTCTAACTATTGAGGCTTCCAGCATTTGAATATTTTACAACAGTGATTACATGATTTCTTAAGTTCTTTGAGAATTAAATCCAAAACTTTAGCTAAGTTCTTTAATTGCATTGCTCATGCTTAAATGCTTTTTTACATACACAAGGAATATAATATATTTATATCTGTCACCATAACCCACAGAAAACTGTTTTACACATTTTTAAATATGTCCATTATTCTTAATAAAACATTTTATTTAAACAAAATATTTTTTTTCGTTTCAGGTAATAATTAGTGATGGGCAAATTTGACCCAATCAATCTGTCAAAAGCTCATCACATGTAAAGAAGGAGCAACCTTCTTTACCCATTCTTTTGACACAGTGTTTTTTGCAATGCTTCTGTAACCCCATCTAGGCTAGGCTAGACCTTGTCTGGCTAGGAAACAGGCAGAGTTACATTTGACCCTCTCTCCACAGGATGGGCCTTTGCTACCTGAAAGGGTTAATGAATGGTGCAACTACACCTTGTCTTGCATGACAGAATTGGATGACAGAAGGTTTTTGCTCACTAGTTCTACCTGCCTTATTTTGCTAGAAAGTGATTTTCAGAGAACTACCCTGTCCTGACTACACCTCATTCACCTGTATCCCTGACTTCACCAAAACTGTCCTTTTACTGGGGCCTAAGCTCCAGGCTCCTTTTACCATCCACTCCCTCCTGGAATGGCAGGGGAAAGAGTAAGTCCACCCTCTGCCCAGCACTATACTGAAGTGTGGCAAGAACTTGTCATCAGCCTATGGGCCAATGCTTACAAGCAAAAGTAGATACATGGGCTTTTGCCCAGCAATCAGAGAACAAAGAAGTGTAGGAATTTAAAGCCATAGGGGAGTGTTAACCCTATGGGTCCCTACACAACCATTAAATAAAAAACAAAATAAAGGACTTTTTAAAATAGTGGGTCTTTCTATATAGTAAAGTAAAAGTCAGCAAGAAGTCATGAAATAAATAATGAGAGTGAGAAAATTTGGGATTTTTTTTTTTATATAAAATCGGACTTTTAAAAAAATCATGAATTTTTCAGGAATTTATTAAACCCAGAGGATGGAAAAGTCAGAATCAGAAAATCCAGCATCTCAGACTTGTGGAGGTTGCATATAAGTCAATGGGAGAAGTCCCAATGATTTTTTGATGTGCGCTGGGTTTCATGCAATACCCCGAAGTTCTCTGAGTTTTTGGGCACAATTCAGAGTTTTCAGGTGAAAAATCCGAAAAAATCTTGAAAGTCGGATGAAAAATCTGAAAAAAAATCGTGAAAATCTGATTTTTCAAGATTTTTTTGAATTTTTTCCCGCAAACAAAATTTTCGGGAAAGTGTATTAATAAATAAGCCCAAAAAAACCATACGGATTTGGTCTGAGCTTTTTTAAGAAAATATTGAGATAAATTCAGACTTTGATAAATAACCCACTTTGTGTTAGACAGAATTTTGCAAATTATGTTCTTTACATAGCTACTCTGGCAGTATTATAGAAATTGCATCAAACTTCTGTTTGGGGAAGGAGGTTTTGAAATGATGCAAAAAAGGGAAATATATTCTTGGCAGTATTTTCTTGCTGCTAAACTGTCACTGAATGGGAAAACCTGTATATTCTGAAAAATTATAAAAGAAGTCTATCTTTTGTAGTCTGCTGGTAGTAATTAAATATAATTATGCTCAAAAGCCCCAAAACATACAGTTAAACAGTATTGCTAATATTCAAATGTTGAAATCTAGAGATCTTTCAGATGTACAGTAGCTGATGGAAGCTGATGATGTTTTGTGTTTTTATAATTCTAGTTATTTGATAATGTCTTGTTCTACAGTTATAAAATGCTAAGAAAAAGATTGTTTGCGTTCCTTGATAGCAGCACGCATAAGTGGCTAGCTAAATATTATTTTTGAAACACAATCTGTCAAACAGCCCGTAGACTCAAGCCTGTTGTGACAAACCCCCACAGATTATTTGTCAAGTAATTCAGGAAAGCAAATATTTGTTTTTATTTAATTTGCATGCAAATAGACACGATTGGGGAATCAGAGCAGCATCTGAGCTTGATACAGTTGTCATTTTAAATTCTGGTAACGTTCATTATTATGCATGCAGATGTTTCTTTTACACCTAACATCTGCCAATATCATCGAAACCCTAGGAAGTGGACAAATTTGTGAAAACTTTTATTCCTGCAGTCTGCTATCTATTTCATGCACACTAATTTTGCACATCTGAGTCTGCCATACGAAGGCAGCTTCTTTTACAGTTCCGTCTCAGGAGCATTGGACTAGAACTGAACAGATAGAGAGCCAATTTATAAAAGGATGACATATGTCATGTTCAAGGTATCACTGGAGGGACCAAGTTTATGCACCATTTTCTAGAACTCCAGTAAAGATTTCTGCTCAAAAGAATTGACTACAGTTAATAAAAAGAATCCCTATATACAGATGTGCCATTATAAAGGCACCCTATGGAGAAAATATCTTAAGGTTTAATCTACAATGCAGAAACTTTTAGATACCTACTGTCTAAGAAGAGCAGAAACTTTTGTTCTCGGTTAATCAAAATGTCACTGTACTTTGCCTACATTTTCAGACTAATGTAAAGTTTCTCTAGGTGATTCTGAATTTTCCAGTAAACATTTCTTAACACTGTTTTAAATGCTGGATAGTGAGGTCGTCTGTATGAATATAGTGTGAAATTTGTCACCATGGGGGAAATGTAATAAAATTCGCAAAGAGAAAAACTTTGCATTGTGAACCTTTAAACACTGGCTCTGTAGTTTCGTTAAATATTTTGTCACAAAGAATGGTTCTTGATTGCAAAATTTTATTGCATTCATGGTGAACGTTCGCAAAAGCAATTTGGTCTCAAACTTTGCAAGGAAGTCTTTGAGGTCTTTAATCAGTCAAAAATGGTGCAAATATGGTTGCTAACAATCGCAAAGATGTTTTCAAAGTTTTTTTGCACTAAAAAAAATCTTACATGCCCCCACGTCTTTTATCCACAGTGCAGTGTTTTTCTCCCAAATCCCAGCGTAATTAAAGGCCATGATTTTTAGCACTAAAGATCATGCATTTGAAGAATGGTTTTAAAACATGACATATTTATTAAACGAAAAAAACACAAAAACTCTAATATAAAAGTATGCTAAAATCTACTGAGGTCACGTAGAAGTCAAATGGGAGCAAATTTTAAAATATTTATTTACTTTAGAATTTTTCAAAGTTTTGCATTATGCATTTTTACTCGTTCTGGCTTTTTATATTCAGATCTTTTAATATATAAGGAGACATTTGTGTTCTTATAAAATGTGAGTTTTTTTCATGGTTGAAAAAAACCTCTAAAATCACACATTTCTATATGGGTCTCCCCAAATTTCTTTTATCAAAATTCCTTTTACCAAACTCATATGTCTGCTTATTTATTAAATAAATTGAATCTACAAAACATTTGATCAAATAAAACTGTAAAAAAAAAAATCAAATGTATCAAATTCATTTTCAATGGGTCTACCAAATCTCAAAATAATTTGAAAACTTCTAAAAACTCAAAATGCTCAAAACATTGCTTATAGTTTTCCTAGGAGAACTCTTCTATATGAACTCGGCAACTTTAAGAAGCCTCTCATTTTTTTGGTGCTTAATTAATCTATAAATTTTGTTTTTGTAAGCTTAAAAAAAACATTAAACTTGGTGAAAATTAAAATTGTAACATTGATAAATAAGCCTTTTAGTTGTGTCCATTGTAACTTGCACCAATATAGACACAAATCCACTTTGACTAATTATGCGCACATCTCCTCCCCCCCTGCCCTGCATTTTTGTTCAAATGGTAGTTTCAGAGCACAACATTTACAATGGAATTAGTGGCTTAGTCAGTTGGCACAGGACCTTTAGGACTATGGCACACCATGCTTTGGAAACCCTGGAATTACATTCAGGTCTAGGGTGATGGCAATTCCAGCATACCCTTGCATCTGTTTGCGCATAACTTTGGGATTTGTTGTTGTATGTGGTGGAACGAGTGGACAAATTATTGGGAGGGGCTGGGGAAGACCCGCCAGTCTTGGTACACATAGGTACCAAAGACAAAGTTAGAGGAGGTGGTGAAGTCCTCAAGAACGATTTTAAAAAACTATGTGTAAAGTTGAGGGGCGAGGACTTCCAAGGTAATTTTCTCACAGATAATACCTGTGCCACGAGCAATGCTTAGAAGACAGCGGGCGCTTAAGTGGATTAATACATGACTGAGAGATTGGTGTAGGGAGGAGGGTTTTAGGTTTTTGGAGAACCGGGCTGATTTCTCAGTTGGCTACAGGCTCTTTTCTAGGGATGGGCTTGTACCTCAATGATGATGGTGCAGCTGTTTTTGGAAAGAAGTTGGCTAGAAGGTTGGAAGAGATTTTAAACTAGGTTCAGTGAAGGATTCAGTGGAAGACAGGTTAGATGAGATAATGGGCAAAAGAGGGGAAAATGGGGAGGAGATTTAGTTGGGGTACTGTTAAGGATAGGAAGGACCACATGTCATTTGTTCAATATGGTACCAGTATTAAATGTATGTTTGCAAATGCAAGGAGTCTGACTGGTAAAATATGATGTGATTGGTGTGGCTGAAACATGGCTGAATGAGCCGCATGACTAGGCAGTTTTAGTGCCTTGAGAGCTGCCATTCAGAGCATTGATTGGGACATTATGTTTTCAGCTAAAAACACAGAACAGAAATGGCTGTCATTTAAAATGATATTAAATCATCTCAATTTAAGGAGTAAATGTAGAAGCACTAAGAATCACCCTAAGTGGCTTAATATAGAAGTAAATAAGTTAATAGGAAAGAAGAGAAAGGCATTTAAAAACTACTGGGCACATTTACTAAGCTTGAGTGAAGGATTCGAATTTTGAAGTATTTTTTTGGGTACTTCGACCATCGAAAAGGCTACTACGACCTTCGACTTCCACTTCCAAAAAATCGTTTGACTATTCGACCACTCGTCAAAGTACTGTCTCTTTAAAAAAAACTTCGACTACATACTTCGGTAGTTTAAACCTACCGAGGTACAATGTTAGCCTATGGGGACCTTCCCCATCACTTTGCTAAGGTTTTTTTGACCGAAGAAAAATCGTTCGATCGATCGATTAAAATCCTTTGAAATGTTTGATTCGAAGAATTTTATCGTTCAATCGAATGATTTTTATTATTTGCGCTAAATCCTTCGAATTTGAAGGATTTAACTTTGAGGGTTGAATTTGAGGGTTAATTAACCCTCGATATTCGACCCTTGAAAAATGTGCCCCTAATAAATGTTGTAAAACAGCAATCTGGAAGGCAAAGAAAGGAAATGGAGTGCATTGCGGCTGAGGCTAAGACTTACCCCAAAAAAGTGTTTTAAGTATATTAATAGTAATAAGATGTGGGTTGAGAGTGTTGCTCCTTTAAATAATGGTACCAATATGGTTGTAACAGATACAGAAAAGGCATGTGCTAAATCAGTTATTTTCTTCAGTGTATACAATAGAGGAGTCTGAGTTCCTAGGCCCACTTCATAGCTGCACTGATGGCTCAGCTCAATCTAGTCAGTGGCTGACTCAGGATATTATTCATAAAGATTTAATAAAAATGAATGTAAACAAGGTGCCAGGGCCAGATGGCATACACCCCGGGGTTCTAAGAGAGCTTATTTCAGTTTCAGATGACCCCTATTTCTGATTTTCTTAGATTCACTTTCATCTGGTAGGATACCTATGGATTGAAGAAAAGCTAATGTTATTCCAATATTTAAAAGGGGATTACGATCTCAGCATGGTGGTAGGCAAATTATTTGAAGGCTTGTTAAGGGATCACATTCAAAATGTTGTCCTATTGAATGGCAGTATGAGCAGCAATCAGCATGGCTTTATAAAGGATAGGTCATGTCAGACAAATTTGATTGATTTTTATGATGAGATAAGTAAAATGCTGGATAGTGGGGGGGGGGGGCAGTAGATGTGATCTATTTGGCTTGATACTGTGCCCCACAAATGACTGCTTTCTAAACTAAGGTCTGTTGTGCTTAATAAAGTTGTTTGCACATGGATAGAAAACTACCTACAGGATCGGGTACAGAGGGGGGTTGTTAACCGTACATTCTATACTTGGAGTAAGGTTCTTAGTGGGGTCCCTCAGGGCTTGGTATTGGGTCCACTTTTATTTAACTTGTATATTAATGACTTAGGGGAGGGTATTGTAAGTAATATATCAGTGTTTGCAGATGACAAAAAACTATCCAGCCCAATTAATTCCATCCAGGATGTGGCATCCTTGCAACAGGATCTTGACAAACTGGCAATCTGGGCAGCTAAGTGGCAAATGAGATTCAATGTTGATAAATGTAAAGTCATGCACATGAGATGTAAAAATATCCAAGCCACTTATACCCTTAATGAGACTACACTTAATGAGGCAAATCCCTTATGGAAAAGGACCTTGGAGTCCTTGTAGATGATAAACTTAGCTGTAGCAAGCAATGCCAGTCAGCAGCATCAAGGGCAAATAAGGTCTTAAGCTGTATTAAAAGGGGCGTTTATTCACGGCAGGACGGGGTCATTCTTCCACTGTATAGAGCACTGGTAAGTCCCCATCTATAATATGCCGTACAGTTTTGGTCTCCATCACTCAAACAGGACATTATTGTATTAGAGAGGGTACAGAGAAGGGCAGCTAAACTGGTAAAATCTTAGCTATGAGGAAAAACTGGCCAAATTGGGGATGTTCACGCTGGAGAAGAGGCGCTTAAGGGGTGATATGATAACAATGTATAAATATATAAGGGGATCATATAATATTTTCTCTAATTCTTTATTTACCAGTAGGCCTTTCCAGCTAGAAGAAAAGTGGTTCCGCCTAAATATTTTTTACAGTGAGAGCTGTGAAGATGTGAAATTGTCTCCCTGAATCAGTGGTACAGGCTGATACATTAGATAGCTTTAAGAAAGGATTGGATGGCTTTTTAGCAAGTGAGGGAATACAGGGTTATGGGAAATAGCTCATAGTACAAGTTGATCCAGGGACTAGTCCGATTGCCATTTTGGCAGGATTTTTTTCTCCCTCTGATGCAAATTGGAGAGGCTTTACATGAGGTTTTTTTCCTTCCTTTAGATCAACTAGCAGTTAGACAGGTTTAAAAAAGTTAAAAGGTTGAACTTGATGGACGTGTCTTTTTCAACCTAACTTACTATGTTACCATGTATAAAATGTAATTGGCCTTGTAATGCAGGAATCTGAGATGCAAGAACAAGATTGTCTTTCTGTTAAAATTACATATTTGCTAATTTCCTTCTATAATACAAGAACCTCTATATATCATTCCATCTATATCATTTTGTTTACATAATGTCAAGATTGTTTAATTGATTGTTGCTGTTGTGCAGTAGTATAATCTGTGCCTGAATCCATGGCAATAGTCCTTAGGGAACAGAAGTAGCTCTTTATCACACCTGTAACTGATTAAATTGACATTACAATATTAGGTTTTAGCTCTTAGCACTCTTCAGAATTCAAAGTATTTAAGAGATGCTGAGAACTTGGAATTAACTACTTGGTATTATATACATAGAATGGTAATTTGGGTTTGATAAATTATCTGTTATTTCTTCCAAATCACTTACCCTGATATCTAGCCTACTTGTGTCTACACTCTAGGATTGAAAAACAGTAATGACAAATGCTTGTTTTTATTGTTCTTTGTATTCCATTAAAATATATGCTTTTCCAAACAGGAAATCTTACTTCCTTTGTGTTTAATTTTCTTGTAATGTTATACTTGCTGTTCTTATTATTGTTTCAGTTAATGATTAATATTTGTTGTCTGCACTCCAAATTTAATATCACTATTACATTCTTTTTTTTGTAGGAAAGGTCAGGGGAGATGCTGGCCCCTTTGCCACCCTGAGGTGGCTTGCTGCTGCTACTGCCCGCTCCACCGCACTTACCTTTTTGGCAACATAGGGGATCCAGGAGGGTCTATTGGGGGTTCACAATGCTAGCGCAGAGAAGCATAATTGCATTTCTGCTCTAGAAATTTTTATTTCTGTTCATCAAACTTCTCTAAAAGTTACCAGATCGTAATTTTGCTAGTAACCAGTGGGGCGCTGCCACCTGAGGTGAGTTTATCAATTCACTTCATTGGCACAGCACCCATGGAAAAGGTGATGTAATCATGAGGACTTAAATATATACTGTATATATAGATAGATAGATAGATAGATAGATAGATAGATAGATAGATGAAAATAATCAAATTAAAATATAAAACATTTATAAAAAAAAACAATGGGAGTTGTATTTTCAATGCTTATAGGGCAGATTGATCAAAATGTGAGATTAGTGCTCAACACGAAAACATTCGCCCTATTTCTGTTGATTCCTATGGGATTTTTAGTAGAATATTTATCTTTGTTTCACCCATTGATAAATACACTTCTAAAAATCCCTTAGTAATTAATAGAGAGTGGGTGAATTATTTGTGGTTGGGCACATCTTCCCCCCCGAAACATAGATTTGTACTGCATGTACTGTACATATGTCTTCTGTTCGCCAGCACCAACAAATTTTCCGGAAACAAATAGCAGCTTTCACCCAGAGGCCATTTTTCCTCTGACACATCTCCAGTGACATTCACATAGGTAAACAGTACATGTGGGCTGTTAAGTTCATGCAATCAAGAAGGAAGGCTTTAAGGGGCAAAGCCCTGCTTGGATTGAGCACTGCAATGGTAATGCTCAGGAGAGGAGGTAAGGAGAAGAAATAGGAGCAGACAGCTAGAGCAGAGTTTTTATGGAAACCAGCAATGCCACCTCTTCATTGGCTGCTATACTGGGGGCATGTTTAGTAATGAGCATGCTCAGTAGCCAACAGCCAAAGTAAATTCACAAGGGAGGGTTTGCATGACCTTTACGTCGAATTAACACACGTGAAAAGGTTAGAAAGCTTAGCTGAGGCTGAGCAAATAGAAACATTGATCTTTAAAGCAGTATAAAATATCTGAAATCCAATCCCCTTTACATTGTCTGCAAAAAAAAGCAACACTGTTAAAATCTGTAGAGAACTGCATTATAGTAAAATGAGGTAACTATGTAATCAGAGTATCCCTTCCATAGCAGATATTTTATCATTACATCTTTTGAAATCTCTGGCTAATATGATTGTATGAAATACAACAAAAATTACAGACTGACATGTTTCTTTAATCTGGACTTAGAAAAGACATTGGACTTGCTTGAAACAGCAGACGAAATAATATTTGTCAATTTAAATATGTATTTAAATTGACAAATAATAATATACAGTGGATTACACACAAGCCCACAAAAAAAAGTTTTCCCAAGAAAAATAAGTTTGGAAAACTCACACATCTCATCTCCGTGTGTACTCAGGAGACCTTGTACATTGCTTAAGTTCTTTGTAACATAATTTAACTTACAAAATAACTCTCATGACAATCCAGCCTAACTGTATTTTCACTTCAAAATCAACACTTTCCCAGAAGAAATCACTTTGAGCCTGCCGTACACAACTGTAAGAGTATATTTTAATGTACTGAATTATGTTCCAAATATTAATTTTAAATACCCCTAATGGAACTTATCAATGATATACACTATTAAATAAACATACTTCTGTGTGGTCTTTTGTTTTATATTTATATAATGTTATATATATATATATATATATATATATATATATAAACAGTACATGCAAATACAGCGAGAGAAAGAGATTAACCATCATCACCTGGGAATTGTTAAAACGAAAAAAATAACACAATTTAGGAATTCCACTAGACTTCATGCTTTAGGTCATTTAATTTGGTTGTTTTGGGTCATTATAAAATGCTCTCTAGCATTAAACCCATAGTCATTGTACTCGCCAGATATTACCCAGAAGCACTTGGGGGTTGTTAATGATTAATGCCATCACAGTCCAGCCACAAACCTTTCTGCTGCAGATAATGCCAGGCAGCAGGCACGCTTGACACTTTTAATGTATAATTAAGTAGAAAAAGTCAGCACTCAGTATGCAAATTTTTCAAAATGATGAATGGTGCCATACAGCAGTAGGGATTGATTTGGTGTAAATGAAACTAATTAAGGAAATGTCAAACATAATTAATAAAACAGGTTTAAGCTGCAAAACATTGTCAGTTGAATGAATGAGGAGGCATTGGCTCCCATTGTTTCTGCTTTATTTAGAGCTTGTGTTTAGCTTGTACTTCATTCCTAAATGCACTTTCACCACCCCACACCCTCCACTACCAATTCCCAGAGTGGGGGGAAAATAGATTTGCATGTCTCTCCACTGACTGCAGAAATTAATTGCAGAAATCTTGTCCTATCCAAGTGTTACATTCACTCACAGGACATTAACATAACTAATTTGAAAAAGCCCAAATGACTGCATAATAGAGCACTGTCAGTATGCCTCACAGTCTTTGGTCATACCAGATCAGCTTGATTTTCTAATTGAAATTATTTTCTTAGATCTCGTTTCATAATTTTATCCTTAGCTATTCATTTTTGATAAGAACAAAGGTTTGTTAATTTAGAAGAAAGGCTGCTTGACCTACAATTACAAGGCAAATTAGGAGAGTTAGAAAAAGTCAGAAATAGTCCATATAATGATGCAAAAGGCCACTGGGAATCTGCAGAATAATGGAAACTTCTATTTTTACCAGTGACCTGTGAACTGGGGCTGACATTTACTTTGAAATCCACATTAGCCTCAGATCACTTCATTAACTCTTGAGGCACCAAGAGAACCTTGATATTATTCAGTCACTTGCTGAGTCATAAATAAACAGGTGTAACGGTTGGCACCCAAAACCCAGAACCGATGCCAAGCACCCTGGTCTTGGCTCATGCTTCTGCCTGTAGCAGCCACCTTTGGCCTCGGGAGGAGCCCTCAGCTACTCAGATGCCGCCAGGTCTTATAACCAGAGGTACAAGGCAAGGAGTTCTGGGTAAGCAGAGGGGCACAACCGGATAGCAAAGTCTCTGGGCAGAAGGTCACAGTACAAGGTGTGAAACAGAATCGTAGTCAGAATAGGCCGGGTCAGTAGAAGATGGAGTACAAACGTAGTCAGGCAGGCAAAGGTCAAACCGGGTGATCAATCAGAATCAGAAACTATCATAAACGAATGCACTTATTAGCTCTCCACGTGTGTTTTTAAGATACCTATCCTCTGTCAGCTTCATGTAGCATTTATATCTTCCCTCCTGTATATCTTAACAAATTACATTGAATCTTAAATTGTATATAATTAAACTATTTAGGGGCCTATTTATTAAGGGGCACATTTACTAAGCTCGAGTGAAGGATTTGAATGAAAAAAACTTTGAATTTCAAAGTATTTTTTTTGGGTACTTCGACCATAGAATAGGCTACTACGACCTTCGACTTTGACTCGAACGATTCGAAGTAAAAATTGTTCGACTATTCGACCATTAGATAGTCGAAGTACTGTCTCTTTAAAAAAAAACTTTGACTACATACTTCGGCAGTTTAAACCTACCGAGGTACAATGTTAGCCCATGGGGACCTTCCCCATCACTTTTCTAAGCTATTTTTGATCGAAGAAAAATCTTTCGATCGATCGCTTAAAACCGTTCGATTCAAAGGATTTTATCGTTTGAGCGAACGATTTTTATTCGATCGTTCGATCGTAGGATTTGCGCTAAAATCCTTCGAATTCGATATTCGAATTCGAAGGATTTTACTTTGAGGGTTGAATTTGAGGGTTTATTAACCCTTGATATTCGACCCTTAGTAAATGTGCACCTAAGACTCACATTTTTCTGGCAAAAATACACATTTTTAGAGATTTATTAAAAATCTTAATCCAAAAATACTCCAGATAAAACCTGTCAAAGTAAAGTAAAAGTCAATGGCAGATGTTCCTTTTACAAATGGAAGATGTTTTTTGCCTTCAAGATTTTCAAGGGTTTTGGGCTGTTTGATGCTGATTTTCGTCCATTTTGCCAAGACTTTTCCTGTATAATTCTCTTTGGATCTCTTTGATTTAAGCAATGTGTGTTAGTGATAGGGGCCTTAGATTGTAAACTCCATTGGGGCCGAGGCTGATGTAAATTATTAAAAATCTCTGTGAAGTACTTTGTAAATGTGTTTGTGCATATAGTAACATATAATAAATAAAATGTATTATACTGTATACATAATTGTACACCAAGGGGCCGATTCATGAAGCTCGAGTGAAGGTTTCGAATTGAAAAAACTTCGAATTTCGAAGTGTTTTTTGGGCTACTTCGACCATCGAATTGGCTACTTCGACCTTCGACTACGACTTCGACTACGAATCGAACGATTCGAACTAAAAATCGTTCGACTATTCGACCATTCGATAGTTGAAGTACTGTCTCTTTAAAAAAAACTTCGACCCCCTACTTCGGCAGCTAAAAGCTACCGAAGTCAATGTTAGCCTATGGGGAAGGTCCCCATAGGCTTGCCTATGTTTTTTTGATCGAAGGATATTCCTTCGATCGTTGGATTAAAATCCTTCGAATCGTTCGATTCGAAGGATTTAATCGTTCGATCGAACGAATAATCCTTCGATCGTTCGATCGTAGGATTTGCGCTAAATCCTTCGACTTCGATATTCGAAGTCGAAGGATTTTAGTTCCTAGTCGAATATCGAGGGTTAATTAACCCTCGATATTCGACCCTTCATACATCTGCCCCCAAATGTTAAGCTAAAATGTGCGGATCTGAGCTTGGACATGGGGAGTCCATGCAGAGCTGTCAGCCATGGATTTCAGCTAATAGGATTTTCCATCCTGTCCAATCAATATATGAATGATCATCAGAGGGAATCGCTTTGGGTCAATGCATAAGCTAATAGGCTGCTGAATTGGGCAAGTTGGCAGCCAATGTCTGAACATTTAATGACTCCTTGAGTTCTGTAATCTTTCCTGCTATCTTGTTTAACCCAAATTCATGGTTGCATTATTAGATAAGGGTTTTCTATACCACTCACCGTTTCTATGTTTTCAATACCTAATATATTTACAGATGAGAAAGAGAGAGTAAGGGCAATATTGTTAATGGCTTTGATATTAAAAAAGGAGAACATGGAAACACTCAGGGTTTTGAGTTTTTTACTTTTCACCTTTAAACAACAAATGGAATAAAATAACTAATCAATAGCATAGATAAACATCTACCATCACAGTAACAGTAATTTGAAGACCTGTCAGTGTAATAAACAGTACATCTTAGGTTAAATATTGTCTAATTAGATAAAAAAAATCCAATTTTTTCCTGGGAATGATAAAAAGGAGATTGATAACATTATATATAACATATTTCAACAAATCTTCAAGAATTAAAATTAAGTTGTCACCTAATCCAGATCAATAGTTACAATTGCTGCTGATTATAATAGCTGTTACACAGAATTATTTTGAGGTCGTCATTTCTCTTGTACAAATTATACCACTGGTTAGAATCAGAAAGCAAACATTGAGCAAAAAAACAATTACAAAAGAAAAACACACAATTTTAAAACCTAGAATATTCTTCCTCTGTGTTTAATAGAAGCAGGATAAACCAAAAGACAGCTGGGAAATTTCAAGATGAATGGCAGCACAGGGTGGTTGTGAACTGGTTTTTATGTCAGTCACAGTACAAATTATTTGCTAGAAATGTATACTTTATTGGCAACATAGGAGCATGGGGAGTCAACGGAGAGTATATTTTCAGGCTATGTTTTTTTTTTCTTTCAATTTTTTAATTACTGGATCGATGTGATGTAATGACTGCCATTCATTAAGATCTGCTTTAAAAATGAATGAAGCAAAAGTAAGTGAAAATAGAAATATATGGTGGTTCTATTGTGATACTATAATTTTAAGCAATAATCGCTAATTCTATTTACAGGAAGTCTTTCTCCACTTCTGGCATTAGGTCCACATATAATTTCTAATTTTCTTCATCACAAGCTCTGCCCCTTCCTAGTTTCTCCAAACATCTAGGGGCCGATTTACAAAGGGTCGAATATCGAGGGTTAATTAACCCTCGATATTCGACTGGGAATTAAAATCCTTCGACTTTGAATATCGAAGTCGAAGGATTTAGCGCAGATAGTACGATCGAACGATCGCAGGATTATTCCTTCAATCGAACGATTAAATCCTTCGAACTGTTCGATTCGAAGGATTTTAATCCAACGATCGAAGGAATATCCTTCGATCAAAAAAACTTAGGAAAGCCTATGGGGACCTTCCCCTAGGCTAACATTGAGTTCGGTAGTTTTTAGATGGCAAACTAGGGGGTCGAAGTTTTTTTTAAAGAGACAGTACTTCGATTATCGAATGGTCGAATAGTCGAACGATTTTTAGTTTGAATCCTTCGATTCGAAGTCGAAGTCGTGGTCGAAGGTCGAAGGTCGAAGTAGACCATTCAATGGTCGAAGTAGCCCAAGAAACACTTCAAAATTCGCAGTTTTTTTACTTCGAATCCTTCACTCGAAGTTAGTGAATCGGCCCCTTAGTCTTCTGTCCCCCAAACCTGTATGCAGCATGTCCCCTTTACTACTACAGTTCACGCCCCTTAATGTTTTTTTCTAAAGGTCTATCCCACCAACGATGTCTTATATAGCTCCAGTGCTGGTTCTTTCAAGTACTCTGCATGTGTCTTTCTGTATTCTCTTCCTACTCTCTGCCTCTCTGTGCTTCTATCAGTCTTTCTACTGGTCTGTTCTCCCTTAGTCTGCTTTACATCTGTTCTGCCACCCAGCTGCTATGTGAACATCCTTCTCTCCAGCTGTTTTTCTCTGCTGCCCTATATATGTTCACTAATATCTTCTGGGAATTTTTATATCTATATACATTTAACAACAATTACATTATGCTGTATTTGTTCAACTATCTTTTTACTTTTTACTAAAAATATGCTTTTGCTTATTGCTGTAAAAGTGGATTTAGTATATACATACAGTACTCATAATCATTACCTATTAACTTTGAGTACCCAAATTAACTTTTGCATTCTAAGGTTCATACTATATTTGCTTATAGTATACACTAGAGTGTATTTATACCCATTCATATTAATTATGCAGTTAGAATATTCCATGAAGGCAGTTAAAATACATTCCTGTCTAATGAGAAAAATATACATGAAGGGTCACCCTATTGCTGAAAATGTTATTTCTAAATTAGATTATGACACATAAATGGATAAGACACAAACTATGGGAAGCAATTTGTCTTGGGAACTTGTAATATCTCTCAAATGGATATGGTCTTTGCCTAAACTAGTTATCATTAAAATGTTTATATGAATTAAATTCTGATCTGTATAACTGACTTACAACCCTGTGTGGCTCAACCCAGATGTAAAGAAGTTGATTATAAGGGAGAGTAAATCATTTAACACTGCAAATCAGAGGGGACAGATGCTTTTCAGGGCATCTAAATAATGCAACAAGCAAAAATAAGACACAGAAAATTAGGAACTGATTGCTTGATATGCAAAGACTAATTCTCATATTTGTTAATAGTATGATATGATAGCATATTAGTTGTAATTGTAATTCTTGTTAGGGGGTGCTACATTGGAACCTCTTTTATTTAATTTTTTATTCATAATTTGTAAGCAACGTATCAGTGTTTCTGAGCTAGAAATCATTTGTATAATGTTTTTTAAAAAAACGCAAATTTATGGTAGACTGTATATACAAAAAACTCAGTACTTTACTTAATGTAAAACTACAGTATCTGAAAGCTTGCAAGGTCATGTAGAAGTTAATAGGAATTGTCCTTGGCAAAATGTAAACTATTTATTAAATTTGAGTTTTTTAAAAAAAGAATTGAGCTTGTCAAACCATAAAAAATATGAGGTATTCATATTTTTTTCATGTTAATTAGAATTTTGAATGAAGATAACATTTTTTCAAATGTTGAGGTTTTTAAAGTATAAAAAATAAGAAATACAAAATACAAATTGTGATGGGTAGGCTTCAAAGTTGTTATTCTCCAGCCACTTGAAAGGGATCCGATAGACTGAACGTATCCATCAACTTTTATAAGCATATTCCACAAGTCTAGGCCACAAATAGTATAGTATAGTACTGTAGTATTATAGTACAGTAATAGGTCCCATATCTGTAGTAGAATAGTTCACAGCATTGCGGTTTATGTTTTTCTTGGCTTTCCATGTGTAAAATATTATTTTTTTGGAGCATTTAATGTTGTTAACATGAATTGTTATTTTCGGACACAAGTAAAACATTATGACATTGTGTATATACATCAATATTATACCAGGGATGGGAATACAGGATTTTAAGAGAAGTATTTGATTTTCCTTGAGACTGGTGGAGTTAACTCCAGTTTTTCTGTCTGCCTTCAATAGAGAAGTGTAAGACAGCATCAGTTGCCTGTATTCTTGGAAGTGCTCATCTTGATCATAGAGTGTTTTAGATTCTTTCCTTTACAAATTATATTAACATCTGTGGTAAAATAGATTTTCCAGATTTTCCAGTGAAATACTAAAATGTAATGATCATAGAATAGTTTAGATAATACAAATATCATCTCTAGCAATTAGGTGAACAAGATACTTTTTTTTAAATTTTGGCTTCCTTTGTCACATATTATGGTGGCTACCTGTCCTTATATATCCCTGTCACGGTCGGCACCCAACACCAGAACAAAACACCAGGCACCCTGGTCTCGGCTCGTGCTTCACCAGTAGTGTGACCGCCTTTGGGCCTCGGGAGGAGCCCTCGGCTTACTTGTATGCCACCTGGACTTAAACGAGAGGTGCAAGATTAGGGTTCTGGATAAGCAGAGGGGCACGACAGTAAAGCAAAGTCTTTGGACAGAAGATCGCAGTACAAGGCGTTTAGGCAAAAGAGTAGTCAGATCAGGCCGGGTCGAGGCAGGCAGAGAATAAACGTTATCAGGCAGGCAAGGGTCAAACCAGGAAGTCAATCAGAGGGTTAATCAGAGGAGGTAGTCGGTAATCAGGCAAGGGTCAGAATCCAGAAGTCAGAATAGTCAAATAACCAGGCAGGGGTCAAAAACAGGAATCAAACAGGTTCAGAATATAGCACAAGGCTCAGAAGCACCAGGAACAAAATCCTATCACGGGCAATGTGAAAAATCCAAACTGTGCCTTTAATACTTTTAAATTTCACACCACTGGAGCTGACATCACACGCCAGCGCGCATGCGCACATAAATCAGGAAGAAACGCGCCGCGCGCGCACTAACCATTCCCCATTTGCGGCCCAGAGGAGCAACGTGGCGGGCGTCCCCGCCGAGGGGGCTGCAGGCGTCCCTGCAGACCCCCTCCCGCTAGACCACCAGGTAAGGTTGTTACATTACCCCCCTGGAGGGGGGGGGCCACCGGACCCCCAGGTCTCCCAGGAAATTTTAGATGGAATTTCTTCCTAAGTTTGTCAGCCTTGATGTCCCCTACTGAGACCCAAGAGTTCTCCTCAGGGCCATAGCCCTTCCACTTAATAAGGTATTGTAGCTTACCTCGTACGAAGCGGGAATCGAGGAACTCTTGGATCTCAAACTCAGGCTGACCTTCGACCAACACTGGGGGAGGTGCAGACAAAGAACGAATAACAGGAGCAGGTTTCAGGAGGGATACATGAAATGAATTGGAAATCTTAAAATTAACAGGTAATTGCAGGCGGACAGAAGATGGGTTAATGATTTCAGAAATGGGATAGGGACCGATAAACCTGGGTCCCAGTTTGAGAGAGGTCAGCCAAAGTCTTAGCAGAAGGGAGGTGTGGAAGGGGAACAAAATGGCTCATCTTGCTAAACCTATCTTCCACCACCCAGATCACCGTTTTCCCCTGAGAAGGGGGTAAATCAACAATGAAGTCCATTGACAAATGGGACCAAGGTTTTACTGGAATGGGTAAGGGGATTAACAGACCCTGTCAGATCAGGCCGGGTCGAGGCAGGCAGTTATCAGGCAGGCAAGGGTCAAACCAGGAAGTCAATCAGAGGGTTAATCAGAGGAGGTAGTCGGTAATCAGGCAAGGGTCAGAATCCAGAAGTCAGAATAGTCAAATAGCCAGGCAGGGGTCAAAAACAGGAATCAAACAGGTTCAGAATATAGCACAAGGCTCAGAAGCACCAGGAACAAAATCCTATCACGGGCAATGTGAAAAATCCAAACTGTGCCTTTAATACTTTTAAATTTCGCGCCACTGCGCACTGACGTCACACGCCAGCGCGCATGCGCACATAAATCAGGAAGAAACGCGCCGCGCGCGCCCTAACCATTCCCCATTTGCGGCCCAGAGGAGCAACGTGACCGGCGTCCCCGCCGAGGGGGCTGCAGGCGTCCTTACCAGGTAAGGTTGTTACAATCCCTTTTCCATAGGCCCTTGCCATTCCTTTCCTACTATACCACTTTCAGTTTATGAGATTTTGCTAGCTATTACAAAACACATTTTAACTATAGATCGTATCATGCAAAACATCCCCAAGCTTTTTAACACTTGGGGCAGTTTTATTTAAATAATATATGAACATATGAAGTTAGAAGGCGCACACCCTTAAAACTAATTATGAGCCTCCAAGGGAGGCTCCCCATCAGGGTCTCCAGAACTAACATACAAATGTAGGGACCTATAGGATTGCTATGCCCCATAGAGTTAATTCCCTACCTTTCTGATAGTTTTCTTATATCCTTTGTTATTGGGCTGTGTTATAAATTAGAGCATCAGAGAAAGAAATTGGCAGCAGATCACTCCTACTCTCAGTTGTTACTGAAAAGATCAGCCCAAGATGAGAGGCACCGTTTGCACACCCTGGCCTTCAAAAATTCAATGCATTAAAGTCTATAGGCAACAATTTTATTTTGATGTGCAGCGAATTTTTTTTTACTAATTTTTTTGAGGTCATTGGAGTTTATGGGTGTCATTTCCTACTTGTAAGATAGAATTTAAAGTAAGTCTAGTTTTTCTTAGTAAAAAAAAACCCACAGAAACATGGGAAACTCCAGTATGGAGTTAAAATTAGATTAAAAGCAGTAGTTTAGATGAAACCAGTTTTAAGCAATTAGTATCACAATGCAATTTATTGACAGAAAACATTGTTTATTTGTAAAGTACAATTTTTGTTCTTATCATGTAATACTATCGTGATTAGGGATGGGCGAATTTTTTCGCCTTGTTTCGCCTAAAAAATGACGCCCATAGACTTGTATGGCGGCGTGCGTCAAAAAAATACGCGCGTCAAAAAAATTTTGCCGTGCGACAAAATTATTTTGATGCCCATAGACTTTAATGGGCGTCTGCGACATTTCGCCAGCGGCGAATTTTTGGCGAAACAAAACAGGTCAAATTCACCCATCCCTAATCGTGATTATGTGCTCTGCCCTATATTATTTCAGTCAATGTTTATGGTTATAGTACATAAACCATTTGAGGATAAAAACATAGGGAGTTATAGCATAGGTTAATAAATAGGATAAAAGTCATTGCAGTGTCACTTGGCTAGTGTTCTACTTCGGATCACAGACTGGACATACCACACAAATTCTAAGGCATGGATCCAAATTGAGCAAACTTTTATATCATCACCACTCAAGATCCTTCCATGGCTCCCACCTAAAAGGTTTCGACAACTACTGGATTGCCATCCTTTGATATCCTATTGCCTACGCCTATGGGACTCGGCAGGCACTACAATGGGCTTAACTACAAAACATTCACTTCTTGTGCCATTGATAGGCAATAAAGACTTTCCTCCTTGACTACATACTGACTATTTCAAAAACTGGCAAGGAGGAAAGGTGGAGCAATTATTCCACATATGTCCCAAAGGCACCATGCCCGCCTGGGAACAATTACAAAACACTTTTACGCTGCCAATTACTGAGCAGTTCAAATATCAGAAAATCACCAGTTTTGCATGAGGAATGCTAAGTCGGCCTGCAGGGGCTCCAATATACACAGCATTTGAAAAGCTATGCTGCCACTTATTACCAACTCTAAGGAATATTTCCGCTATCTATCAAATGCTTCAGACCCGATGACCATCAAAAATTCCCCTCTTACAAGATTCAAGAAAAGGGAGAGAGCACTGGGCACCACACTCGCTGATCAAGACTGGGAGAACATTATAGCCAAATCACTTACCGGTCCCAGAAGTTACAGAATACTGGAAAACAACTACAAAATACTTTCTCATTTGGTATAACACCCCCTCAAAGCTACATGTAATATTTCCTAGGTCAACAGGCAAGTGCTGGAGATGCAAACAGACACCATGCTACATATATTATGGAACTGCCAAAACATTAAGCAATTCTGGACTCAGATATTAGAGGTTTGCTCAAACAACCTAAAACTTCATATACCCAACAATCCAGCTGCAATCCTCTTCCACCATAACATGGACTCCTTATCCTCGTATAAAAGATCACTTACACAAATTCGCCATAAATGCGGCTAAAATCTTGATCCCTCACAAATGGACATCTCTCCTACACAAATTGAATGGATACAGGAAATGGAAGAGGTACGCAAATTTGAGAAAACACGCGTGGAATCTCACAAAGCAATGTTAAATCACTGGGCCACCTGGCGCCCCTGGATACAATATCTAGACTCCATCCCATATGGAAGCATTGAGAGATGCCTCTGCCAAACAAGCTAAATACAGGAGGCACTACTAGACCAAGGATACTAACACTTAGTACCAGGTTCTAATTAATATTATGCAGATATTGAGGTTGTTTTGTTGAAATGCTACATTTAATTGTAAACTGCAGCTTGTTCTCTACTTTTTATCCACAAAAGCTGAATCTACCCCCACTATGCCTGACATCTTCTGTCTATTTTTCCTTCTTTCTCCTCTCCCTTTTTTTTCTTTTCTTTTTCCCTTCTCTCCCCTTTCCTCCTTTCTGGTTTATATCAAACTTTCTTCTCTCATTCCTGATCCCTACCCAATCCTGACGAGCACACGGACAGCGGACAGTGGGTTTACAGGTTTGTAAAGTTGTTTTTTCTCCTAGGGAACGCCCTGACACGGCGTAATCCGCCAGAGAAAGTATAACTTATACAATATGTCAATGTACTTTACTAGAAAATATCAACACTGTATCCACATACCTTTGGAGGGATTTTTATGTTCTTTTTGAATAATTGTGAATAAAAATTATAAAAAAAGGAATTGCATTGTGTATCTGTTTTATATCAAGCATCTTTTTTCAGTAATTAGTATCATCCAGCTTATTCACAGAGACAATTGTTTATATTTTAAGGGTATTTTTGTTCAAATTATTCTCATCATGCAATACTATGATTACATGACCTGCCCTATAATATTTGGTCTTATAAATATTTTATTTCAAGCCAGAATCAAATTATTTGTTGGCATGGTTAATCAGTAAAGTACATAAACCTGCAGGGAAAAGATGAATTATACCAGTGACTATGGCTGTGCTTGCGTTTTAGTCAAATTATATTTGTCTATGTTTTAATGTTGCATAAAAATGATACACGCAGAGGAGCGTGTGTTGAGTGAGCACACTTGTTCGAATGTCATATTTATCTTAGCATTATGTCAGAAAATTAACTTCTCTAGAGTTTGTGCTTGAGGAGAGCATATGGTTGTGGATCTCTAGAGATGTCTGGCTATCAGAGCTATGGCTCCTTATGACTCTAGATCTGCTGTGCTGGCAGATGCTGTGGGCTTTCCTTCGATTAAGTGGAGATCATCACTGTTTTGTCTGAGTGCTGCTGTTTGTTGTACTCTGCAGTGTTTTGTTAATCGCGGTCTGCCTTCAGAGCTGCCAGACAGATCTCTCATTAAATGTGAAGTTGTAAACTCCACCATCATGACATGACATAGTCTACTGTTTATTACTTTTGAAAAAAAATCTAAAACTATTGAGTTTTAATTTGGCTACCAGGGTCACTTGTAAATAAAAAAAACAAATATTTTACATATTACAAGTATAGGATTCATTATCCGGAAACCTGTTATCCATAGAATTCCAAATCACAGGAAGGCCATCACCCATAGACTCCATTTTAACCAAATAATTCAAAATTGTAAAAACTATTTCTTTTTTCTCTGTAACAATTAAACAATACCCTATACTTGATCGAAACTAAGATATTGGATGTAAAACAATCCTACATGATTCTGCATGATTTTTACAGGAGTATTTTCATATTCAGAATTGTGGCAGTTTTGTCACATAATAAATCCCAGAAAAGTTGTCTTTTTTAGGGTTTTTGGTGACAAAAAGCCCGACCAGATAAAGTTGTGGTTTAATACTGTCAGACAATATTTGAGAAACATTTGGTGTAATTATAATCTTTCCTTGTTATAGACTGATGGAAAAGGGAGGAGTCACCAAAAAAACTGCTCTATTTCTTAGGGCTGTGTTATAAATTAAAGCATCAGAGAAAGAAATTGGCAGCAGATCACTCCTACTCTCAGTTGTTACTGAAAAGATCAGCCCAAGATGAGAGGCACCATTTGCACACCCTGGCCTTCAATAATGGACGCCTGGTGCACGGTGATGGAGGGATCGGCACCCTCCAAGTAAGGACAATTACAGAGAAAATCACTGGCACTCTAAGGCTGGTTCAAGCATGGACGAACCCTTGTGTGATTATTTGCAGAAACAGCAAAGTTTTGGGGATGAACCCCTTTGTCAAGGTTCATTCCCAAAACGTTGCTGTTTCTGCAAATAAACACGTAAAAGGCTCGTCCTTGCTTGCACCAGCCTTAGAGTGCCAGTGATTTTCTCTGGAGTTAGAAGATCAGCGCCCAGAACTCCATGGGGCAAATTCACTAACGGGCGAAGACTTTGCAACACTTCACGCAACTTTATCAGGAGCAAATTCGCTACCATTATGCTAATTCATTAAAATGCAAAGTTGTGTCTCGGCAGCCAAACACTGATGAAGTTTTGCTAGTGTAAATTTGTCAGTACGAGCATTTCATAATGAAATCTCACTGTTTGTTTCTGCTTTGCGAAACTTCGTTAGTACACTTACGCGTAGGATATATATTTGTCTTTATTAATGATGTTGGTGCAAATGCTTAAAGTGTTATTAAAAATGTCCTAAGAAACAGAATAAAGACAAAAGAGATGCTCCTAGACATTAGCCCACCCTAATACAAATGTGGCATGCCCCTCAAATGGTCAAAAAAAGTTAAAACAAAAAATCTTAACAGTTACAACTTTTAAAGACAATCCCACATTAAAATATGAAAAAACGCCAGCATTTTTTTTTTTAATTTTTATGACTCTTCGGCATACAGGATATGAAAATTCACCTGGCGAAAGAGCGCAAAACTTCGATAGCGATGTGCATTTACGCTAAAGAATTGTCCTCTATGCCTGTTAGTAAATTGGCAATATTCCTGCGGATGGTATTTCTGGGGAATTTTCACTAGAAATGGCCTCTTGGCCCTTTAGTAAATCTGCCCCCATGTCTGAATCACAAACATCCCCATCAAGACACATACGTTTCATAAAGGCGAAAGGCTACAAGGAAAAGTAAAACAAACAAAAAATGTAATGGAATAGTTTGTAGCTCATAGAAACAGTTTGTACATGTGAATTCAGCCTCAGAAATAGATTATAAGCACTAATAGGCAATGTCTCTGTAAGACTTAAATAAAAACCATTTGAATCATTATTTTGTTGAGATAATGAAAATGAAAAAACGCATGACTGGCATCCGCTTAGAGTTGGCACATAATATCCACCCTTCCAGCTTGTCTCTGCATGTTATCCGCATATTTGAATTTGAATGGTAAGCTTCACGGGACAGGCACCTTCTGCCTCCCCTGTCTCTTAGCATAGTGCATTTTTGCAACTCTCTATATTTATTGAATGTCCTTTTCTTTTTTGTTTACTGTATTGTAAAAATGTACAGATCTGCTTTTAAATAAAGTTATACATAAAGGAGATGAAGTAACTTTTGTAGACCTCTCTTGTGCAGCAGTGCAGAGTAAAATTTGCATAATATCATCAACTATGAATCTATTTAGTCAAAATAGATTATCTATCTAGGGAGTGTATAAAGAAACTTAAGTGATTGTCCTTCTAGTTAAAGGGGTGACTTACCTTCATAATGAAATTTCTATGTGGCTTTCTCTCAACTAAATAAGCATTTTTCTTGTCAACTCACAAATATCCAATGACTGCAATTAACCTTTTCAAAGACCTTTCCAATGCAACACCCTTTCTCTGTCCTCTTACTGCATCTTATTCCACTCACAGTTTGGGCAGGGCCTGCTTCAAGCACTGATACAATACTGTGAATAGAAATATACAGTATGTGACTGAATGGGCACAGGAACATGCACATCAGTTCTTGAAACAAGTAGCGCCCAAACTACATGTAACAAAAGATGCTTAGGAAGACTGAGAAGGGATTGTACCCTGCACTGGAACGATCCTCTCTTCTAAATGTTACTATGGCTTCCCACTAAGCACCAAATAGCCTTCCATTCCTCTGCAAATTTTCTCATGACATTCAAAGCCTTTTTTTCCTTTTAACCTTTTCTAAGACATTCAAAACCTTTCATTCCTCTGCACCTCTTCTCATGATGTTCAAACTCCTTAATTCATCTGCAAATCTTTACATGTCTCCATGGCATGGTCATGTCTATTTTTCTCAGAGCCACCACCTTTTCATATCACCTACTTTCACTGATTTCTCTCTTGCTGATCTCTGTAACATCATCTCTGAATACCTCCATAAAGAAACTGTCCTACATCTCTTCAAAATTAAATTCAAAGACTACCTCTTGCAGCATTGACATAACAATTAAGTTGTGGCTTTATTGAAGCAGTAAACTGCAGCATTTATTGCCATACTATTTGTTACATAGTTACATAATTAAGTTGGGTTGAAAAAGGCCAAATTCCATCAAGTCCGTGCTTTCTTATTAATAAATCCATTATAAAAACTTGGTTGAATAAAATTATGGCAAAAAACTAAAATACCTTGAATTTGTGAGTTTACAAGCTCAAAAACATTTGAAAAAATTCCTTTAATTTTGCAACGCTACTGATTTATATATAACCTCGACTGAGCTTTTAGATGCTATTCAAGTTTTTTTGTGCTTAACAAATCTCTAAAATTCTAGTTTTTGAAATTCTAATTACAAATTTGTGAAACTCAAATAGTAGCAAAAGTTTAAATTTGAGTGTGGATTAATCTTGAATATATTTGTATATATTGTTCATGTTCATTGTATTATTTCCTGTGTGTTCATGTTGGAGGCACATGAAAGATTTTATTTCTGCTGTATGGGTGAGTATGTAAAGCTAATAGTGATATTTTTCCCAAACGTCAAGAGACATACAAATTTTCTTAAAACAAATTGGAACAGTTATTGAAAGTGTATTATATATTATTCAGAAGTGCACTTAAATGTGGAGCACCCCGCTGTAGGGCTACTAGAGATCATTTAAAGATAAAAAAGGATTGTTTAGCCACCAAAAATAATTTACCCTAGACTATATAATATTGTATGCAAGGCACCAAGATAAAAAGAAAACAGAAAATCACATTGCTGTATTTCATCATTTTCTGGATGATTTTCTAGGATAATTAAACCCATACCTGTATTTAGAAATAATGTAAAATAAATAGAGTAAATAACTAGCAAAATATAATAATAACAAAACAAACAATAATTTAATGAAATTCTAGAATTTATAATATCTTGTGAAATAATACCAAAGGCTTGAAATACTGGACAGAGATATAAAAAGAACAGAAATGATTCATCATTGGCAGCTCCAATTACTAATATTATTAATAATAAAATGAAGAAAGAAATGAAACAGTGTTCTATAGAAGTGTAATATGGTAGAAGTCACACATGTGTTCAGGTACAAAGGCTGATGCTGCGCCAGTTGGCAGAGGATAGTAGAAAGCTGTCATTATAAATGGTAGCAGCTGCTCATCACTCTAAAGAACAAGTCCCAGTCAAAGCTGAGAACTGATGGTAGCTCCAGTATTACTATGTTAATGGCCCATCTGCTGCTCTATAGGGTCCCTTGACTGCTGTATGGAGTCATAGGCATTTGACAGACAGTCTCTCTATGCCAGACCTGTATTGTGCCAAATGGTGCAAATACTTTTGATCAGTTATTTGCTGCTATTTATCAGAAACTTAACAGTAAAACAAGTAGTTTATTTTTTCTGTTTAAATTTTAGAAGTTTTAGATAATATACGTGCATTTCTAAATACAAAGACAGATATATATTACAGTGAGAGGGATTCAAATTTGAATGAAATATGCTGATTCTCACCTTAGCAAAACAAAACAGAAACATTAAACACAACTGTTTAACAGCTATACATGCAGAATATGCCAGTGCTCTAGGTACTATATAAGGATAATAACTAATGCATTAAAGTAATTTTAAGACTGTAATTGCATATTATTCAGATACCACTAATAGAAAATACTTTTATTTTTTATTTATAACTAAAAAACAAATGCTTCGGGTTCATTTGATTGTATTCATTTAAGTAAAGATTATAGCAAAATAGATTTTTTTTTAAATCTAAAGGTCCTCTAAGTTGATACAGTTTTTTAAAAACGTATTATGATGAATTCTTAGGGATGACATTTTCTTTTCCATAACACCCTATTTTCAGTAGTGGAGCCACCCAAAATTTCTGGCCTGACTCGGTAAAGTAATGAAGCTGCCCTACTGTTGGCAACAACCAGAATTCCTTTAGTAATTTGCCCAAAGAACTAGTGGAATTTGGGTCCTAGTGATGGCATTTCAATAATTTTTAAAAGGTACCAGTATCACTTTAAACATGTTTTCAATTACAATTAGCACAGATATTTCAGACCTGCAAATCTTAGTGACATCACCATTTAAGGGTGATCCTTGTGACGTTTTTTTTTTTACTAGGTGGTGAAAAAATCTTGCTCTTAGCAGTGACATACCTTTTTGGGATAGCGCTTAATATTGAGCCTTTATGTTTCCAGAAATTTCCCAGACAGTTTTAAGAAGTTGCGGCTTAGAACAAGTAATTTGAATAATATATATACCATTGATAAAGGCTAAAAAGCTAGCCGAAACGTCAGTTCTTATAATATATATATATTATAATTTAATAAACAACTTTTTCACTTTATAAGATCTGAGAGTGTGGACATTGTTGTCCGATTATTCTATATTTTATGACTGCACCCAGGCACTTTGATTTTTTTGTAACGTGAGTGCCGGTTAATTTATATATATATAGATATATATATATCTATATATATATATATATATATATATCTATATATATATATATATATATATATATATATATATATATATATATATATATATATATATATATATATATATAGATAGATATAGATATATATATCTATATATATAGATAGATAGATAGATAGATAGATAGATAGATAGAGATAGATAGATAGATAGATATTATAAGTCCAGCCTGGTGCACTCACAACCAAGATCAAAAATTGCCTAGGTGCTGGTCTAACAAATAATTACGTTTCGGCGCCATTACTCAGCCGTCTTCAGGAAGGTATTAGAACTGGTGACAGACTTTTTTGCAGAGCAGAGCAATGATAACACGTTGAGCCACTTGCATTGGCATATATAGGAGGAGGTGGAGCACAGAACTAAGTTGCAAGTAAATTCCTGCAGAATTTTCAAGCAGCTGATGCTTTTTGTGATAGAATTTACTGGGTAAACTTTTATGCCAATAGTTTATACACAGCTTGATAAATACACAGTTGTTACATGGAAATGTCTGGTGTTCACAGAGTAATGCATAAAACTGCATAAAAAAGGATGTTATGTGACTAGCCAAATGTTATTGGTGGGGATCCCCGGGGTGCACCTAAATCTGAGGGAGCCGGGGAACTATTTAGTAGAATGTCAACACAGTAGTGGGATATGTTATATGGGCTCAATTGTATAGACACTAAATAATAAAGAAAGTAACAGAACAGAACAGAAGTTCAAAGGACAAAGAGCCTTAGCTTGACCAAGAAAACTCATGTGAGGTAATAGAAGCCTATGTACTGTATGTCCAACACCCTAAAAACAACTCACCCCCATGTGCATATCATCCCTTTCTTTGTCCCTCAAGTTTCAATTAAGGTGGACATGGGGGTTGCAGATGGGGGGAGCTGTGGACAGAACAGGCAATGTTCCTCAATAAGGGTCTGTCATATCTGTGCTGTAAAAAAAAACATCAATGTGACCTATAGTTAAGTTTTTATGGAAATTATTTTTGAAGTGTAGTTTTTTTTTAGTGTTAGTATCACTTTAATCCATAATGTTCTATTGTTCTCACACTTTCCCAAATGGGAAAGGTACAAATTGAAACTTATTAATTCTGACCTTATTGCTGCTACATTAAATAAGAGCATTCTTTTAATTAGTTAAATATTCAAAATGTCATAATATCACTAATAGAGATGTCCCAATCATATATTTTTAATGAATTTTTTTTTTGATATAATGTAACAGTGTATGATGGTTCTATTTTTGCTCAATAGCTTTTCAGCTAAACCTTAAATCAAATTCAGTACATTTACATTTTCTGTTATCTTTCTTCTATTAAGTTTTAAATTTTTAAAAAAAATCTATATTTCATTATGGCCCTTATTATTAATTTAATAACAGTATGCTAACATTTCTCTTAAGAGTCAGCTTATTAAATTACGAAGCACACTAGGAGATGCCATTATATCCTAAGGTGCAGTTACATTACCTGGAAATTTCAGTAATTGCATTTGTTTACTATATTCATTTATTTGTCAGGAGATGGACTTTTCAAGCAGTTTGCTAGTTAAGTAGAGAAGTATGTAGTAAACTTAATGGTTGCTAATCCTTCTTTTAAAAAATGTTCTTTGTGTTTGTTTAATGAATATTAAGAAATTACTTTATACTTTACTACACTTTAAAACTCAAGGTAGGTTTCAATCACATGGTTTCCTCACCTTTCTTTTACATGATGTCCTGCTTTACCTAAGCCTTTGTCTATTTATGGTTCTGATCCCCTCTAAAAATGTTCCTGTAAATGTTTAAACCACATAATGACAGGAGCTAACCAAACTTGGTATAAATGTAACATGGTCAAAGGATTAAAGAAAAATAAAGCTGGCCACAAATCATCCAATAAAAGATGCCCACTCAAAGCCTCCAGACTGAGTTAGGAGCTTATTGGCCGGGTAGTTCACCCACTGATCAGTTTGCCTAATGGATATCTGGCTGTAAATTGGGTTGATATCCTTCAAGCAGGTTTTTTAATCCCACCGATCAAGGACCATGTAGATGTGTTGATGAGGTCTTAGCCTAATGGATCTCCATGGGCCCTGATCTAATTGTTGGCCTGATTCTTGAATCATTGCAAACTTATACAAAATGTGAATGGACTAAAAAAGTAATGCTTGGGACAAACCCCAGATGGCATTAATAGTGTTAACTAAACTAATGGATTGCAATATTATTGTATGTTTAGTGGGGGTTATATTCTGATGACACTTAGCTGTAGGAGTAACATTAATACGAGGATGACCTCTCCTTTTCAATTTGCTCTGTAAGTTCTACATCTCCTTTAGGCATTTGCAATATCATTTTACAATAAAAAAACAAACTGCAAATTAATTTCAAATTAAAAAGAAAATATTTCCAAGGCATCATATACTCTCTACTAAACATAACATAACAAAGGCAAATTAATGTGTGAAATGTACAAGGTAAAAAAAGTGTAGCTTAAATACACTAAACACACGTAGAGCAGATGACAGCCTAGCAGTGACTGGCCCATATATTTTGCTGATTACCCTTTTTGCTTAAAACCAGCCAACCTTTTGTCTTCTTCACTGAAAACTAGGTTATCCTGTGCAATTAACCTTCCTTTTGAGAAATGCCATATATGTGCAAATCTATACCTAAACATGTTAATTATTTTTTCTTCTATATAATCCCACCTTTTTGACAATTGACTATGGAATCAATATTCTTCATTTTATGCAATTAGTTGTAAACAATTAAATGCTCCATAGCTGCAATAGACTCCTATTTGTCAACAGACCATCGTATATCGTACATTTTCAAAGACAATTAAACATATTATACAGTGTAAATTTTAAAAAATGTTAAACCTTATATACTGATCCTCCCTCCTTGTATCTTTTATAGGGGAGAGATCTCCAAGACCACCACCATTTTTAAAGGCATAGGATGCCATTAAAGGAACATGCATGTGTGGTTGCTGCAAGCACAAGGATCTTTGGCCATTCTTCTTGCAGAAAAAACTTTGAAAATGTACTACCTGTACAACATTCTGCTAATATTTACAAGATATCAGCTTACTAACAGCCCTAGAGATTTGCTGAATATTATTCTTTTTCAATTTTCTATTGAAACAGAATAATAGTAGAATCTGTTTCAGGTGTCTGAGCCAGTACTATTTTACTAGCAATGACATCGACAAATATTGAAAACCTTTGACCTCAGCAAATATTTTTATTTTACATTTGTGCAAAAGCCACAAAATATAACCACAAAAAGACCCATAGTTTTTTTGTGTGTTAAAATTTTCAGCAAAAAGCCCATGCACTCCATTTCATACTTATAGATGCCAATGAAGTTTGCATTGAAAAGGTCATTGAGAAAAAAATTCCCATTGACTTGATATACTTTATACATTTTTAAGTTTTGTGAATTTTCCAGTGGGAATGATTTATTATGCAAAAATAATCCAGTTTTGGAATAAATGGAGTACCTATGAACTCTTTAAATCTATTACATTTATATAATTACTGAACAGCCCATTGAATTCAGATATCTATAGATGACCCTTTGTCTTTGAATACCTCTTTTGCTTTAGCTCAGCCAATCTAAATGTATTTTTCTACTAAAGCTACAACTTTCAGCACCTTTGGTTGATTGGTGTGTGTGTGTGGACTTCAATATTTTCTTTAACCAGTAATCAGTAATTATTCAAGTAGACAATATTAGTGAAATGCCAAAAGCAGTGTCTTTTTGCATAGAGATTTGTAGTGAATAGTGATGAGAGAATCTGTCCCATTTCGCTTCTCTGAAACATTTGTGAAACTGCAAAAAAAACGAGAAATGCATTGAAGTCATTGGGTGTCAAAATGTTCTTTTACGTGCGACAAATTTTTACACCCGTAAAAAGAAATTCTCACTCCAAATGCATTAAAGACAATGAACATTTTTCTTGCGGTAACTTTTTTTTGTCCAAATGTATTAAAGTCTATGGGCATTTTTTCTTGTAGTGATTTTCTTGTCTCTGCGACATTTTTGTCACAGCAAATTTTTACGCAATACGCGAACATGTAGAGCTCAACCCAATCCCAAGAAAACCATTTGTTGTAAGTGTAGGGTGCTTATCTGGAAGACCCTTCCCTCGCATAGGGGTCAGTAGGATAATAGCAAAGAAATTGCAATTGTTTGGAATTGTGTCCAAACGGTGATTTATTCAAGCCCAAAATATACATCACAAAGGGGCAACGTTTGGACCCCTCCGGGTCCTTTATGAAGCCTATTGTGTCACATTCAAAAACCAACTTAAATAGGGGTAAAAGGGGTGGTGATTGTGGGGTCCTCATTAAAATAATGATGGCATTCTCATTTGTTTGTGAGTCATAGTCCAATATCCAAATGCGTTTCTAATTGTATCCAAGAAAAAATTTCCAATCAATAAAGTCCATCTTCACAGAGTGTCCATAAAATATCAGTGTCAAAAAATATCAAAAATTAAATATATAAACCCAAAGGTTTTAAAACATCTTGAAACATTTAATGTGAAACGTATATTTCAACAACTTGGTAACTGTTTGTATCCATGGATACGACATACCTGAGACGTCTAGTAGACTTTGCACCGTTCAAAGGATCCAATGATAAGTGCAGAAGCTGTGTGTGACACTCAGGACATTGATTCGTTAATATTCTTAAAAATAAGCACATTTTTCCTCAGCAGATTTTTGCCACAGTTTTATGAAAACAATTGCAGAATGCGAAATGCGGAAATTCACTGCGAATTCATGCCACCCTAACACTAATCCAGCCATTGCTACTTATGTGGAGGTTCTAAGCAAACACAAGTCATATTGCTACTACAATAAAAAAAAGTCAGTCCTTTGGGTTTAGTTTCTCTTGCCGATCTTCTCACAGTCTCTCAGCCGTTTTAAAAGTCTCCAAAAAATATAATTAGCTCATCACCTATGGCAATAGAGAAAACAGAAACCAATATAGTGTAGCAGGTTCATATATTTTAAAAGCACACGTGTTAGAAAATGGTCATTGGAATGAGTTTCCCCTTTAAACGTTACACTAGTTCCAGTAGTGATGTACAAAGGTTATTCTTGGCATTCAATCCATTACCACCACCATTTGGCTACATTTCAATAGTAGCTAACAACCTGAGAAATTTATACATTTATGTGTGATTGACTTCAAACAACCAAATTTGAGTGTAATTTGTTTTTAAAAGTATTTTAACGTAATAAATTGTGTTACACTATTTTGGATTTGGATTTCTGTCCATTGAAGCACAAAAGCAGACCCACAAGGAAAGTGAGATCTGCTAGACAAAACACTATGGGTAATATATACAATTTTCGGCTTGTGGGAAGGAAATTTAGCCAAATGGTGGTGGTAACGGATTGAATGTCAAGAATAACCTTTGTACATCACTACTGGAAGTGTAAAGTTTAAAGGGGAAACTTTAAACTTGAACATTTTCTAACACCAGGTGCTTTTTAAATATCTGAAACTACTATATTGATTTCTGTTTTGCCATAGGCACTGTTCTAGAGTAATTTTATTTTTTGGCAATTTATAGTATTGGGGTAGAGTATAAATTCATTCAGGTATCATTATGTATTGCTTTTGGAGGAATTTTTCTCTTAGGGGGTTATTTACTAAGCTCCGAATACCCGAAATCCCCCAAAATCTGAAAAATGTGTAATTTTTTTTTTAAAATCTGACTTTTAAATTTTTTGGAATTTATTAAACCCCGAGGGCTAAAAAACCCCAACATAAAAACACGGTATCTCAAACCTGTCGAGGTTGCATAAAAGTCAATGGGATTAGTCCCATTGATTTTTGGTTGTGTCAGGGGTTTCGGGCAATTTCACAATGTTGTCGGAGCTTTTGGGTGAAAACTCCGAAAAATTGGGAGATTTTGGGGAAAATTCACAAAAAAATCTGAGCTTTTCCTGCAAAGGAAATTTTCGGTAAAATTTAATAATAAATAAGCGTTAAAAACCCGAGCGGGTTAGATCAGAGTTTGTAGCAGCCAATATTGAGATAAATAACCCCCTTAGTATTGCACCTTGCTTTACTAAATAACCTCTCTAGGGTACAGAATTCTAGGACTACAGTTTCAGCATCATCAGACAATGAGAGTATGACGTGTATTTAATATTTTATAACAAAAGAGCAGTTCTATAGAAATTGGGTAAAGCAAGTTTCACTAAAAAAATACACTATGGTTTAATATTCTCACACATATTAAAAAAATATATAGATTCTCTTAATTAAAGTCAAATATTATGAGATGCAATTAAATTGCATTTACAAGTCCTCAATATGTTGCTGAAGAATTAAATCTGTATTATATTTAGTACTAGCATTTAATGTTTAACACTGTAAACTGCTCTCTTTTTTTATAAGTGCCAATTTAACCCAGTTCCAGTTTCAGTAATAATGCTTACAGTGTATGATTTGCCAACCATATGCAATCTTTGAACCGAAAAGCATATTGCAAGCACCAAATAGGTTCTGTTAGGAGGCTGAATGGCAAAAAAAAGTATTATTGACCTATGCCGGCAGTCATGTGTTTCAGTTATGTTCCTGAATCCATTTGTCAAATAAGTGAAGCGGTATGGGTTGTCAAGTTCAAGCTGGGGTTACTGCTTTTCTACATCTGATATGATGTATCTTCAGAAGCTGTTTAATTGAATTACTCCATTTATTTTTCAAGCAACAATGCTCTAGCAAGAACCATGACATTAAACAATTAAATATGAGTCTAAAAGTCAGCATTCTGCGTAATTCATCATTTTAGCCAAGCATCAAAGATTCTTTATTCCCTGGAAATTCTTGATTCACTAATAATATCAATAGAGGAGCCACCCACCTGTCTCAAATGCCAAGAAAAGACAAAAATTTTCTGTCTTGTATTGTTGTTAATGCCCATTAACCTACCTTGAAGTTTTACCCAAAGGCAGTTATTGCTTACAGTGTGCAGTTATTCTACTAGAATACTAGAATATGTAATGTCTAATGTGTTGTTACTGCATTGCTATTTCAGTTTACCATTTGTGGCATTATAAAACTAAATTGCTAGGTGTACAGAAATTTTCTGCATAAGAGCATTGAATTATATGGTGATCAGATGCTACTACCTACTGTGGGATGAGAGAATGAAATGTGCTTTTTTTTAAAAGGGTTATACAATTTTATAATAGTAAATGATTTAAGATATAGTCTATGCATTAGACATGGGCTACAGGCAGCCTTCTAGAGAATGGTCCAGCTACAATTTATAACATATCACTTACAGCTGAAAGTTGTCCTGAGATGCTGGAATTTGTAATTCAATGGCAATTTTAGACAATTGGTTGTCCATGGTAATGATGAATGAAGCTGAAGAATGAAGTTTTGCCAGGCATAGATTTAAATTGTTTGTAATGAAAAAAATGCCGAACGGACAGATTTATTCATCAACAGTCCATGGCTACCATCATGCTGAACATTAGTTCAGTCTTACTGCATTATATATAAAATATATGACATCCTTTTATTCTACATATTTTAAACAGTCTCTAACAAGATGCATCTTAGTTGGAATGGCTGTGACCTAAAGGTCACCTGTAATGTTTGCATTCAATTCTTTTTTGGTCTGAAAGTTTACTAATGAAGGTTTGGGGAAGCTTAGCAGCCACAAAAAAATGAATAACTGCTATAAGAATAACTGCTATACTGTAGATAGCTAGATGATTAAAAGCAAAGAAGGATAAACATGTCTATTATTTGCTTCTCAAAACACAACCAACCTCCTCTCCTGCTCTTACTGTTTTTATTATTATTATTTTTATTATATACTGTAGGTCATATGGGCATTGTAGAAATTTTTGAATGGTACTGTACTTGCTCATGTTCATGTATTGTATTTAACAAGCCTCATTATACTGTTGATTAAAATTGCATTTGCTCAGCTATAACTATAGGGTGATTTGCAGAAACGTTGTGATATGTATACTCAATGTACTAATTTCCTTAAAATGTATTTACTAAAATCACTGAAGACATATATAACACTACTCGCATAGGAGTTGAGTTTAAAGATTAAGAAATTGCCATTGTGTTAAAGGAACAGTAACACCAGAAAATGTAAGTGTTTTAAAGTAATGAAAATATCATGTACTGTTGCCCTGCACTGGTAAAACTGATGTGTATGCTTCAGAAACATTACTATAGTTCATATAAACAAGCTGCTCTGGAGCAATGGCGGAAATTGAAAAACGGCTATATGGCACAGGTTAACTAATGGATAACAGATAACACCATTAGACAGACAGGGCTTATTTGCTATCTGATGTGTAACCTGAGCTTTTTCTCCTTTGAATGGCTGCCCCCATTGCTACACAGCAGCTTATTTATATAAACAATAGTAGTGTTTCTTAAGCAAACACAGCAGTTTTACCAGTGCAGGGGAACACTACATTATATTTTCATTACTTTAAAACACTTTTATTTTTTGACGTTACTGTTCCCTTAAACCTTTTACTCATGTCCAGTAAAATCAACCCATCATCTAGCTGGTCAAGAACAAGGCATTACTCATATTACCTCAAATATTTTTCTGAGAGTGGGTTGTCACCCTCTTTCTGCAAGAGTTGGAACATACCAGTTTGAATTCATCATCACTTTTCTCTATTTTTATAGTAGGACCTGGCATATACTGTAAGTAACTAGCAGTCTGTAGGTCAATGGAACTCCTGAGTAATATAGAGAGGAGTGTCAGAGTTGCAAATGGTATTGAGGATGATACTGCTCAAACATTTTAGCACCTGGCGGGCAAAAATTGACAGCTTATTATATTTGAAATTAAATTGTGAATTTTACGTATGGAAATGGTGTGTGCATTTGCCTTAACAGGAAGTGTAGAACTGGTGAGCAGCTAGGTATGGTTACACTTGGTCACCATATATCTGCTGTTGTCCCCTAGGCCCCCACTCTACTATTGCTTAGAATTAACAATTTATGGCACTAAAATGGTTATAAACGACACAACAGAAACACAGAAAAGCAGATTTAGGAGCCAAACGGCCAAGTGCTTCAGAGCTACAAATCTCATGCTAAAAACATTTTTACTGGCACAACTTGGGTTATTTCTAGCAGGGAAAACCCTTGCTCGTTTATTGCGGATGCAACGTTTCGGGGAGTAACCCTTTTGTCAACCATTGACAAAGGGGTTACGCCCAGAAACGTTGCATCCGCAATAAATGAGCAAGGGTTTTCCCTGCTTTGAAATAACCCAAGTTGTGCCTTTGATTTCTCTGCTCTTCACGCTGAATTTGAGGTTGCTAATGCCTCCTTCATTGAGCACCTGGGACTCATACAGATTGGGAAGGTCAGGGTGTGCAAGGGTAATTTCTTTTCTAAAAACATTTTTACCACACATCATGATTCTTTTGATATTACTTCATTATCTTTTCGTTCTTAACATCAAGGTGCTTTGACCAACTCTATGAATGAGGCACACAAGCAATTCTATTATAGCAGAATTCCATCACTGTGCTTACTTGAGAATTCTTGAACCAGGTTAGTAGAGCAAGTTAATTACCGTAAACACCAGAAAAATGTTCTTTGGTGTCTTTGTGCTTGAGAAAATAATACATATATGAATTTAACACAATGGATTTGTATATATATATGCCCATTAGTTGAAGAACAAACTAAATAAAAAGCAAAAGACATAGGAAAATATATAAGGAAGCTTACCGCTTTCCATGTGGGGTCCGGGTGCTCATGCTCCAAACCCTCAGCAAAGGGGGAAAATACATGCAAAACACGAAAAAATAGAGCTGGCACTAATCCGGTAGCCCAAAAATATGATCAAATCAAATAGAATCCAGGAGTCACGAAGTATTAATAAAGTAGTACAAAAAGTTTTATTGCATCTTGTATAAAAAATAAAAGCCTGACGCGTTTCGTGTCCACACAGGACACTTAATCATAGGCTAACTGGTACATATTACAAACACAGTATTTAAAGGAGTGAGAGCCAATAGAAAATGACATGGGCGGATTTACAATCAATTTACAAAAAAGGGTGTATTGCTGCCCCTAGTGGCTCATTATCTAAAAAGCAAAGCTAGTACAAATAGTAGTTCTAATGGATGTACTATTGAATTTTTTATACAAGAAAATAACAATATCCTTCAAATATGAATAAGTATCATTACAAAAATCACAAATATAATATAGATAAATATGAAAAACAAAAAGCAGGGGTTGTTTATAAAATAATAGTTAGATAAAGCAAGAAATATCAAAATCATAATTTAAACCCAATGGTTGTCTGGTTCCTAGATGAAAAATCCATTTAGCCTCCTTTCTCAGCAGGCCCGAAGTGACATTGCCTCCACGAATATTAGGAACTATTTTATCAATAGCGATTATACTTAAATTGGATACTTCTCTATTATTGCATACAGCGAAATGTTTTGCTACTGGGGTTGTACAGTTGTCTCGAGTGATACTGGAAATATGTTCCCTAATTCTATCCTTTAATCTACGACCCGTCTGACCTACATATTGTTTCTGACACTTTTTGCATGTTAATAAATATATCACATTTTTGTGTTACAATTAATATAATGTTGTATAGTGTATTTCTTATTGTTCGTAGAAGAAACAAAATCTGATGTTTTTGTCAAGTACTTACAGGTAATACACCTACTAGCCCCACACTTGAAACAACCCCTGGTTTGTAACCAAGTGTTGTGATGTTCTTGGAATCTAACAAGACTAGGGGTCAACTGATTACCAATTGTTTCAGTTCGTCTCGGAATATATTTTTGTCCTTTTTTAAGAATCTCTTTCAATATAGGATCAGTTTCCAAAATTACAAGATTTTTCTTTATAATGTGTTTAATTTGATTGAATTGAGGACTATATGTTAATACACACGACAAAGCCTCAGAATGTTCTAAGTTAGTTGTGTTTTTTATGTCCTGATCAGTTTTTACACTACCAGTCTTCGCACTATATCTTTTAAACAAATCTTTTCTATTGACCCTAGTTGCTCTTTTTAGGGCCCTATCTAAAAGACTTTTTTCGTAGCCACGTTGTAGTAATTTAATGTAAAGATCATTAGATTTAGTGAGAAAGTCATCATCTTTTTTGCAAATGCGACGTATACGCAAAAATTGGCTATATGGTATATTGTCAGTTATATGTTTGGGATGACATGAACGGGCATTCAAGAGGGTGTTCACTGAACATGGTTTTCTATATATCGTGGTGACGACCGAGTTGTCTTCTACACTAAGAGTGACATCCAGAAAATTAATCAATGAAGTGTTCAGTTCTTTAGTGAATTTAAGATTGTAGTCATTGGAGTTAAGTTCAGAAAGGAAATTATCAAACATTAATTGTGGAGGCAGGGAGGGTTGGGTCTGGCCCTGTTCACAACAGGTTCAAGTCCAAGTCCAACTTTTATCCGGTATATTTAAGAGATAATATGATAAATAATTTTCAGAAAAATATTGAGAATGACCTTATAAATTTACACACTAAAGTTCATAATACAAATTATTTATCATCTAATAATAAGATTACAGTTACCGAAAAACAAGCATTGATTAATCTCAAAAAGGATCAGACCATTGTTATTCGACAAGCAGATAAAGGGGGACAAATAGTTATTCTAAATAGACAAGATTATTTGATGGAAGCCAATCGACAATTGTCAGATCCTATTTCATATAAGAAACTAAACAAGAATCCCACTGTTAAATTTAAAAAAGAATTGGAAGATTTAATATCGACTGCACTAGAATATAATATAATTGATGATACAACAGCTAATTTTCTCAATGTTGAACACCCTAAAACTGCCATCTTTCATTACTTACCGAAAACACACAAACCTTCTAGACCACCAGTTGGCCGCCCGATTATAGCAGGGATAGGCTCTTTAGGCGAAAACTTATGTGAATTTATAGATCATTTTTTGCAACCACTGGTCTTTAGACTACCTAGTTACTTGAAAGACAGTGGACATCTTACACATGCTCTTAATACATTCCATTGGGAGACTACCTATAAATGGGCATCCATTGATGTTGTTTCATTGTATTCTTGCATTCCACATCATTTAGGTTTGAGAGCAATAGAATATCATTTGAATCAATATAGTACTTATGATACTAATTTCATTTCTTTTTTATTACAAGCAATTCACTTCTTACTCACGCACAATTTTTTCCTCTTTAATGACGAATATTATTTACAGTGTTGCGGAACAGCCATGGGTGCAAAATTCGCACCTTCCTATGCAAATTTATTTTTAGGATGGTGGGAAGAACTGCACATTTTTCAAGATGATAATCATTTTTCACAATATATACAATACTATGGCCGCTTCATTGATGACATTCTAATAATATGGTCAGGCACACAATTAATGTTTGATAATTTCCTTTCTGAACTTAACTCCAATGACTACAATCTTAAATTCACTAAAGAACTGAACACTTCATTGATTCATTTTCTGGATGTCACTCTTAGTGTAGAAGACAACTCGGTCGTCACCACGATATATAGAAAACCATGTTCAGTGAACACCCTCTTGAATGCCCGTTCATGTCATCCCAAACATATAACTGACAATATACCATATAGCCAATTTTTGCGTATACGTCGCATTTGCAAAAAAGATGATGACTTTCTCACTAAATCTAATGATCTTTACATTAAATTACTACAACGTGGCTACGAAAAAAGTCTTTTAGATAGGGCCCTAAAAAGAGCAACTAGGGTCAATAGAAAAGATTTGTTTAAAAGATATAGTGCGAAGACTGGTAGTGTAAAAACTGATCAGGACATAAAAAACACAACTAACTTAGAACATTCTGAGGCTTTGTCGTGTGTATTAACATATAGTCCTCAATTCAATCAAATTAAACACATTATAAAGAAAAATCTTGTAATTTTGGAAACTGATCCTATATTGAAAGAGATTCTTAAAAAAGGACAAAAATATATTCCGAGACGAACTGAAACAATTGGTAATCAGTTGACCCCTAGTCTTGTTAGATTCCAAGAACATCACAACACTTGGTTACAAACCAGGGGTTGTTTCAAGTGTGGGGCTAGTAGGTGTATTACCTGTAAGTACTTGACAAAAACATCAGATTTTGTTTCTTCTACGAACAATAAGAAATACACTATACAACATTATATTAATTGTAACACAAAAAATGTGATATATTTATTAACATGCAAAAAGTGTCAGAAAACAATATGTAGGTCAGACGGGTCATAGATTAAAGGATAGAATTAGGGAACATATTTCCAGTATCACTCGAGACAACTGTACAACCCCAGTAGCAAAACATTTCGCTGTATGCAATAATAGAGAAGTATCCAATTTAAGTATAATCGCTATTGATAAAATAGTTCCTAATATTCGTGGAGGCAATGTCACTTCGGGCCTGCTGAGAAAGGAGGCTAAATGGATTTTTCATCTAGGAACCAGACAACCATTGGGTTTAAATTATGATTTTGATATTTCTTGCTTTATCTAACTATTATTTTATAAACAACCCCTGCTTTTTGTTTTTCATATTTATCTATATTATATTTGTGATTTTTGTAATGATACTTATTCATATTTGAAGGATATTGTTATTTTCTTGTATAAAAAATTCAATAGTACATCCATTAGAACTACTATTTGTACTAGCTTTGCTTTTTAGATAATGAGCCACTAGGGGCAGCAATACACCCTTTTTTGTAAATTGATTGTAAATCCGCCCATGTCATTTTCTATTGGCTCTCACTCCTTTAAATACTGTGTTTGTAATATGTACCAGTTAGCCTATGATTAAGTGTCCTGTGTGACAACGAAACGCGTCAGGCTTTTATTTTTTATACAAGATGCAATAAAACTTTTTGTACTACTTTATTAATACTTCGTGACTCCTGGATTCTATTTGATTTGATCATATTTTTGGGCTACCGGATTAGTGCCAGCTCTATTTTTTCGTGTTTTGTATGCCCATTAGTTGACATAAATGTTAACTTTAGTTTCCCTAATCCTTATATCTTTACCATAGATATATTACAATAGTTTTTTAATTATAGAAATATTCATTTGCATGTAGTTCAGTACTAGTAAAAAATAGTTCAAATATCAAAGAAAATCAAATCTAACATCACAAAGATGTAATTGCAATCAATATTTAACTTGTTTGTTGAGGCTTTCAAATATGTATAAACTGGCCAAAGGTTACAAGGAGCTTTAATGGTCTAAAACTGGAGGTTCAAGTCATTCCCAGGAGCTACAACTTATTTGTCGTCTAAATCTTATAATTATACTAGTGTTGATGCTGAACCATAAATGTCACAGGCAGATAAACAGAGAGAGTAAGCCTTCTGTAAATTCTCTAATTATCTACTTCCTGCAGCTGAATTATGAGCATTTGTGTATGCCCCTAGGTCCCTTTATTGGAGATCACATTGAGGATAGAAATTAAAGGATGTGTCATTTAAAAAGGCTGTGTTTTACAGGCAAGCCCTTAAGTAAAATGGCAAATACAATTTCACTTGGTTTGTGTATGTATGTATATATACTGTATAAATGGGTTAAGGTGCTTTGAATAATAAATGGAAGTTAAGTATACAAAAATATGTAATTGATGAATATAATGGAGCACTGATGGCTTGCCCTTTTATGAAATATTTTAACCTGTCCCCCACCCCATTTAAAATAAAAAATCGTTTTTGCATAGTTTTTGACAATGAAATGCTACGATGTCTTATAGTGCATACTAATCATTAGGACTAAATTATTTTGCAATTTATGATCCCTTTGGTGGATTAAAGGCTTTAAACTCGTCTAGACAGAATAGTTAGCAAAATGACAAAAGGAAACATATAAGACCCATGGGACGAATCCCTTCACTCTTTAAGCAATTAATACTTTCCAGGTAATGGAATTTAAGTCTATACTAAATCCAGCAGGGCTTTGGCATTTCAACTGCCTTTTTAGCACATAACCCTAATGAATAGAACTAATAAACAATTTATGTACAAGCAAAATCACCTCTGCATCTTTGTTTGCACCCACTGGTGATTATATCATTTTAAAAAGATGTTCAAATATTGATCTCCAAATAAATATTAATTGACCACTTATTAGACTTCCTTTCAGTTATTGTTTTGTTTTTGTAAATGACTAATCACAGTTTCCAGACAAAGAATAATAATGAACCTTCTGGATGATAAATATGTGAAATGATAAGCACAATAAAACAAAAAATACATTAAAATGGTTGCAGAATAAGAAACAAAAATGGCCATTCATCTAAAACCAGCTGGGCACATTTTGAAAGCTATCTATTATTATTGTGATGAGCAAGCAACATGCTTTGCAAACTGTAAAACCCTTTGTTGTGATTTCTATACACATGCCCTTGAGTGGACAGAGAGAGCCATGTTTTCCAGTTGTCATTTTTGTCGCATCCATAAAACAAGCTGCCAGAACAAGAACTTGTATTTTATATAAAATATAGCAATATTCTTTTCACATCTTTTGCTGCAAATACAGTATGTGTACGTGGGTTTCAAAATAGTGTTTTATACAGTGTTTTTATAAAGGTCTGAATGCAATGAAAATGCTGCCTAAATGAATTCCAAGAACCTTTACAATTTGCAATTTTATCTATAGCATTCAGCAATGTGTGTGCTGTAAAGATTCTTCTACCCTACACAACTCTAAGGGGCTGTAATTGTAAAAAGACCCTCTACTTTGGTTGACTATACAACTTATAGTTGGTGACTGTAAAATCTAGCAGGCTTTCTACAAATAATTGTAGGGACCCAAAATGCTAACCTCCCCACTGATTTAGGAATTCCCAAATTAAGTTACTCCTCTATTTTGGTTTCAGAATTTCAGGCACCTGTAGAGTAGATACCTGGATGAAATGTGTTCCTTATTGGCCTGGGTAGTTGATGACTCTTCCTGTGGAACAGGATTAATGTTTGATGGGAAGCCTGGGACACATGGCCCCAGTATAGAAGGGCCCTGTGTGAGTGTCAGGCTCTGCTGGGAATCGAGAATGATACAGGGAGTGGGAGCACTTACCGACACTGCCGGGCTCCGATGTGCTGCATGCAAGCCACGATCCCACACAGCTGGTATTCATAGAAGGAGACCAGCATCCATTCATTTAAAAAAATAGAAATTTATTGGTCATCTTTAAAATCCATACATAGCGTGCCCAGACCTGCTGGCATCCTGCCACTTCATTAAGTGGCAGGAAGCCATGAAACGCGTAGAACGGGCAGTCCTTAGCATGTCTAGGGCACGCTATGTATGGATTTTAAAGATGACCAATATATTTCTATGTATTTAATGAATGGACACTGGTCTCCTTTGGTGCTCTGTACTCTTCAAATCTACTGCTGGGATTTGAGTCAGGGACCTTTGGGTTTCTGGCTCGGTGCCTTGACCATTGGGCCAAGTGAGCAGCCAGTAGGCTTGCTCATCATCTATCATCTGACCTTTGCAGCCCTTGCCCAGCAGCAGCCTAATTGGTGGGTAGCAATCAGCCAATCATGGCTGATCCTGCCAAATATAGCCAGTAGAGATGGGCGAATTTGACCTGTTTCGTGTTGGCAAAAATTCATTGCCGGTGAAATGTCGCCGACAGCCATTAAAGTCTATGGGCGTCAACAATTTTTTTTTAACACGTCTTTTTTTTTGGCGCACAGCGAAACAAGGCGAAAAGATTCGCCCATCCCTAAAGGCCAGCACTCCTCACCATCAAGGCCTGAGCATTGGCCTTCTTTATCACTGTGGCATTGCCCCTAGCTAGGTTCCTGCTGTAGCCTTGTCTAATCCTGCCTTGTCTACCTAGCCTTGTGCCTGAACCTAACCTTTTCTTACCTGACCTTGCTTTGTACCTTGCTCTTTCTGTTTTGCCATCCTGTTCCTGCTCCAGTCCTGTTCCTTTTCCATGCCTGCTTTGTCCAGTCTGCTCCTGTTCTACACCCGCTCTGTCCTGTCCAGTCTGCTCCAGAGTGGGCATCTGCTATGCCCACTCTGTCCTGTCCTATCCAGTCTGCTTCTGATCTGCTATGCCCGCTCATACCTGTCCTGTCCAGTCTGCTCTTGATCTACTACCACCACTCCATCCTGTCCTTTCCAGTCTGCTCCTGATCTGCTATCACCGCTCCATCCTGTCCTTTCCAGTCTGTTCCTGTTCTGCTTTCTTCATCCATACTGTCCTGTACCAGTCCGACTCATCGCCCTCTTCATCCTGTTCCTGTCCTACCTCTCAGTTCCTAGTGTGCACAGCCAGTCCCTGCTTTAAGGACTCACCTTCTCACCTCTTCCTCCACAGCACCCCCTAACCTAATCCTTGACAGTAAGTAGGAGAACAGGAACCCTGTGAATGAGGTCATAGTACACTCTAGGGTATATTTATCAAAGAGTGTTAAGATCGACACAGTCTGCTAGTAAAATTATGCCTCTTTTCATTCATTTCTATGTGATTTTGAAAGGCATTTTTATCAAAGGATGAACTTTCACTCTTACCCATTGATAAATACTCTTTTAAAAATCCCATATAAAAGAATGGAGAGTGGCAGAAATTTTCTATAGTGGACTGAAATATACCCCTATGAGTATAAGGCAAGTTGGTTAAGATGTAGCAGTTGTAAAAATCCAATATAGAAGTTCTAAATTGAAGGCATCTCTCCTAGGTGATACTGCCTGTCAGTGTAGAAATTATACTGGATATGGAATGAGGTTAGAGGATTTCCTGGAGGTTCCACTGGATGAGATCCAGGTCCACTAAAGTGTATTAGAAGAAGGTCACCGGCACACAAGGATTTGTGTGCTGGTCACCTTCTTCTAATTACCGAATAAGGGGTTGCCAATTTCCCTATCACTGAGCACCAGGAGGAAAGAATTGTGGTGTGCGGTTTATTCCTATGTGCATTTGGATTTCCACTAAAGTGTGTCACAGAGGTGAAGTGGGATTCTCCTGTCATTATGTTTTATGCTCTGTAATTGCATATGACGACTTTATCTTATCCCTTATGCTACAGTATGTGAGTACTTTGTAGCATCAAATAAATAGAGATGTTTATAGAATGTGCAGCTACGAGGTATAGTTCTGCACTTATCTCTTCCTCCACACATCCACACAAGGCCCCAGCTGAGACTCATGGTCTATTGTAACCAGTGCTCTACACCAGTTAAGTGGGAGTTAGCTCTATGAGGAAAAATAAGGGTTATACCATTACTTATATAAAAGTCCCCCAAATACCAAATTTGTGAATAGAACTGGTCAGGCTTTCCATACACACCATCAACTCCAAGCAATGTAAATACTACATCATTATAACTGTCAATGACTGTTTTAATTGTGGTTCTATGAGTCTCTCGGAAATAATTGAAACACACCAGCTACGTATAAGTAAAGGTTTATTACATACATAGAATGAAAAAGATATACATTACCGAGTGAGCAAAGTATGCAAGCAACACCTCTCTGCCTTCAAGACTGGGAGATCCACAAAACAGTCCACAGATCGAAGCTCAAACGGCTCCAAAGACCCTTTGGCTATACCGTAAACCCCACAAGCGAATCTCAACTGACCGAATGGAGACCCCCAGTTTATATAGGCTTAGCGAACTATGAGCTCATATAGTAATTTAGTAAAAAGATATAATGATTTGGTTAATAATAGATCTTGCTTCCCATGCGCTCATCAGGATCTGGCAGACTCCCAACAAGCACATGCGAAGCAAAGATCTTATCTTGGCCAACTGGTAGCTGAATAGCATATTGTGCCCCTAGCTAGAATAAAGAAGAGTCTGATAACCACTTCAGAAATCATAAACATATTAGAGAATACATATGAAAATATCCAGAATAAGAATAAAGAACAAGTATTAGGTCATCGAGTTGATTAGTTCCCATGATTTCTCTTGCACAACGCTTCATTATACAGGATTACAGATTATAAGGCCGCCTTGTATACTTTGATACAAAGCTTTATTATACACAATTATACATCATAAAGCTGTCTTTTTACACTATATTGGGCTCAACATACGACAGAGTATTACCATGAGCCATTATTGAAAAAGCTCCTATTAATACAATGACCCTGGTACTTATGTAAAATAAGGCAGAGATAAATCAATCAGGAAAAAAAATCAAAATTGCAGAAACAGAAGTGAAACAAAATTCGATCAACTTTTTTTTTCTCAAATAAATTTATTTTTTGATTGCATAAAAAGTCTCGACTTTTAGAAACTTAGGGCAAAACAGAAAATAAAAATGGCTTAAATGCTGAATATCAATTTCTCATTGACTTTGTTGGGGTTTTTCATTAAAAATGTTTTTCATTTAATACATCTAAAAAAAACCTCAAACCTGAATGTATTCAAGATTGTGATTTTTTTTTTACATTTCTTTATTTATGGAAAAAATTTGATCTCAAAAATTACTAAATCACCCCCTAATTATGGCATTTATACAGGCATATCACATATAAGGCATATATACTTTCAACTATACTATTCTAGCATCTTTGTGTCAGTGTATGCAGTATTATGTCTGTTTGTTCAAAACTATTTTGACGCCAATTGACTTTAATGCATTTGGATGTAAAAGTTGCATACGTAAAATTTGTCGCACTCGTAAAATGATTTTGACGCCCATTAATTTCAATGCGATTCGCATATATTTCGCAGTTTTTGCAAATTTTTTCGGCGTTTCGTGGATTTTTTTCAGGGAAATGGGACATTCACTGCGCACTGGCACAAACTATAACATTCCCAAACCTTCTTTCACTAGCAGAAGTGGTCACTAAACAGTTTCGGGTTTGAAATAGCTATATTCAATTTGCACAAAGGAAACTATGTTCGCACAAAGGCATAACTTTTTGCATTGTGAATATTTTTTTCCATTACTGACTTTTATTACATTCCCCTATTTGTCACATAAATATTAGTGATGAGCGAATTTATTGGTCAGATATGGAATCCGCATTACGCCATCTGCTATAGTAAAACTAAGGCAAAAATTTGCCACTACAAAAAAGTCTAAAAGACAAAAATGTCACAGAGATAAACAAAAGTCACCATAAGATAAAACACCCATTGAGTTCAACGCATTTGGAGTGAGAAAAAAAGTCACGCTTGTATACAATTGTCGCAAGTAAAACACATTTTGTTGCCTATTGACTTCAATGCGTTTTGTACATTTTTCACCATTTTGTGAATTTTTTTGCAGTTTTGTGAGTTTTCCAGTGAAATGAGACAGATTCGATAATCACTAATAAAAATGTATGAAGTGCTTCTACAGATTAAATGCAATGCAGTTAAAGGTTCAGTACAGTTACAGAATCCACTATTGCAACTATTTTCATATACTCTAATCAACCCATTAACAAATAGTTAATCTGGGATTAAAAAGGCAACTGTCTATAAGAATTAACCCAAGTTTCTGTCTATATGCCTGATCCACATTAGCCTCCCCAAGAAGACTCCAGCTCTCTTGTTGACAGTGCTTCACACTCATGGGAATATTTATGAATTTTCTCGTCATCTAACTCCACCAAATGCTAACCTCAATGCATCAGGTGAATTTTTTCATATTCAGTAGAATTCATGATATTTTCCCAAATATCATACCTCATATTTAGCTTTGTTGAACCTCATCTGTGAGTTTGCTTTACAGTCACTTAAGATACAAAGTGAAAATATCTTGTATGAAGCTGAGGAGCAGATTTATCAAAATGACAGGTTAAAGCTCACCACGTAAAAAATGGTTTCTATACATTCCTAAGAAAGCTCACCAAACCAAACCTTCTGCTGGAAAATTGGCAAATAGTCACTTTTGCGCTGGAGATGTTTAACCTGAAAAATGCTTTTTTCAACATTCTCATTTTAGTGGTTTTAGAGGTGACTAAAGTCACATTCTCTAAAACTCTCCATGACTCTCTAATGTCATGAAATTTGTTAAAAGATTTGAATATAAAAAATATGAATGAATCAAAGTGCTGAATGATAAGCTAAAATATCAATAACTCTAAAACCTCTAAAAATTTGAGTTCTTCTGGCAAATTGAAATTTTTGGAAAAATACTCCAAAGTTGAACATTTTAGCCAAAACCTGTTATCTACAAACACCAAATCCTTCTTACTTATGGAGGCATTCAACACAATTCAATTTTGTGTACAAGATACAACCTTGCACTTATCATTGTTGAACCTTCAGCTGCCAGTGTATTGTCGTGCAAAGTGCAAATGTTCTGTATGAAATTAGTATCATCGCCATACAGAAAGATAGTACTTACAATGCCAACATCAAGGTCTAAAAGAATTACATTAAGCGCCTACCCACTTAACAATAATATTGAAGTGATGGCAACCAGACATCACTGCTCTGCCCTCTATGGTGGCAACACTAATCTTGAATCCCAAGTTTTTTTTTATCAATTCTTTATTTTTGGAGTTATCAGAAGAAAAGTAGAGGAAGGGGGAGTTACAGAAGGAAGAGGGGGGGAGGGTAACAAAATTCCACAACAAACTCACATCTTGTACTTGAATCCCAAGTTTTAAATTGCAGTGAGGATTAGTGATTTATAGAACACGTGTCATTTCATTAAATGCATGTATCATGGGAACAAATATGGAAATGCATAACTTTTAATATAACTAATAAAAATTCTGTGCTGTCTCTGGTATAATCAAGCAAATTTTTTCCCTCTATATGCAAGCTTTGTGTTGGAGTCAGTTTTTTTGAAAGACAGTTTCCTCATATACATATATCATCTAAGCAAATGGTGCAAAGACCACTGACAAAAGACAAAAAAACTTGATTATTTTGGAAACAGTACAAAATATTTCATTGTGTATATGTGATTATATTTCATTGGTTTTTATTGATTATTCCCATTTAAACTACTCTCTGAAAGTTTTCATAATTGGGGAAATATCACACAGCTCAAATATCTCAAATTTGGCCTTTTAAAAATCTGCCCCTGGATGTTGTCACTTTCATAAAATGAATCCAATATAACTTTGTCCACAATTATTGAAATACTATATGTACACCAAGCCTTTTTTTAGGGGCCTACGTATTAAACCTCATTTTTTCTGGTGGACTCTCAAAGGGTAAAATTTTTTAGAGCTACTACAGCTAAAACATGTCAATCTCATGATAAAGTCAATGGCAGATGGTCCCTTTAACAATTGAAACATGTTTTTTACCTTCATGATTGTCGAAAGTTTTGGGATGTTTATTGCTTGCTTTTGTTCGATAATTTGATAAAATCGAGTTTTTTGTTAGAAAATCTGATTATTCTCAAATAATTAATGTTTTTCGGGCAACAATAATTAATGTTTTTCCCACTTTTTTGATCAAATTGTTAGAAAATTAAGTCAGATTGTGTATGGGAGTTTGGTCAAATTTTTGTTATTAAAATAATGGGGGAAAATCAAGTTTTAATAAGTTGTCCTTTACTTGTTAACTTAATGGATTTTAATGGACTAAGCATATTAACTTATTCCTTTTTATATCACAAATATATTGTTGCTATTCTGTTCAGTTAACCAATACCTGTAATATTGTCTGATACTAAAACCTTCTTCCTAGTGTTAAAACCGTAGACATAAATAAAAGACTTTTCTTTTTTTCAGTTTAACAACTTAGGGTTTTCTCCTACATCATCAGATCAATAAAAAATTAAATAGCTTACACTTTTTCAGCGTGCATTATTGATCTTTGTACAGAGTCTGCTTCTGTTTCTTCATAGTCTTGTATCTTTAAATCTCCAGAGACAAAACAAATTGCCTTAATTTGAACAAGCTAACTACACAGTGGAGGGACGATTTTTTGTTGAATAAAGACATTTGGTGGGGTATATAAAAGGCTAGTGTTTCTGTTGCCACCGTGTCCTACAAGGAGCTGCTTCTGGAAGCGAACAACAGAGTATATGGTTTTTGTTCTTCTGTGTAAACCAGATGATTTTGGACCATAGGATAGTGCCAGTTTGGAAATTAACATTATTATATTTACATGGGTTTTTGTAGAGCCAAGAGGTATGTGTAACTTTTCTATTGTAAAGTATTCTGTGTTTTATAAAAAAAAAAACTGCTAAAATAGAGACTCTAAGATTTTTATGTAAAAACCTGAAATGTTTTTTTTTTATCTGTTACAGCTGAATTCATGTTTGCTGTATAGCTTTTAAATACAAATGAAGCAGAAAATAAAACTAAAGAAAACTCCTACCCTAGGACCAAATTTATCACTGTAATACATATTGCTTGAAATATTTGCTGCAGAAAAATATGGATCACCCTTGTTTTCGGTTGATAAATGTAATGAAATGTTGGAAGTGCATTTTATTCTATCAGCTGTAAAAGCACTTTGCCCTGAAGAGCTATTTAGTAAGAAAAAAAAGTGCATTTCTCAGGATTTTTAGATGATCAACAATACAATGTAAAAAGGGAAAATAGAGAACTGAATAATTTATATCCAATGGATACACTAAAAAGGATCTTGTTTTAGAATAGGGTTTTAGGATTATTTGTTTTCATAATTTTTTTTCTTGGAGTGTGTATTTGTGTGTCTGTGTGTACATTGCACCAAATTGTCTGAAGAACGAGTTCACGTTATGCCCATCATATTGCACTTATGGTTTACATGAATTAAACTGATCCTGTAAAGTAGCATTACAGCAACAACTGAAGTGTCTCTTTCCTATGAAATCTTTATTTATATAAATATATATTCAGGAATTTGTCTAGTGTCATTGAGATAAACTCAACCCTTTATTATATGTGGGTGTTAGTTTTGTTACCCAACAAATTGTGACGTTTTTGTGACTCTTTCTAGACCTAGATTATACAAATGAACAAATTGCCCTTGCTATAAAATTAAAAACATATATGACGTGGTGTGCATTCTACTTGCAACCAGCTATGGTCATACAGGTGGTCAATATGCTTATAGTCAATGTAGATACCTGAGGTTGATTGTTGCACCAATCTTTGTCACCTTATTCTGATAAAATATGTTTATATATATGCATATACCCATTGGGAAGTTTTTTTTCCTAATGTGAATCCCCGATGCTGGGGATACACAGAAGGGCTCAACTTAAACAATTGTGTTTCTTCATCATGTCACTATGTACTGTAAGTTGGGTTTCCTGACAATGTAAACAATTATAGAGGTGTACTGGTGTTGATAGCAGCAGCAAACCTAAAATGGACTGAGAGTCATATAGGTATTTTGCTAAGGGATTCACACAATTGACTATTTTGGATTCAGCTGAAGCTCCAAATCCTTTGTGAAAGATTTCGAACCAATTCTGAATCCTGCCTATGCAAATCAGGGGGTGGGTAGCTTCAGATACATCTAAATCCTGCTTTAAAAGTCTGCCTCTTGGCAGAATACCTAACCGAATACTGGATTTAGTGCATCCTGAGTATGTGAAACTGCTCAAACTCAATGCACTGGTGTAGCTGCTGCTAAAGTGGGGGATCTAAATTCCCCGGACAAAACTTTAGGGCATCCTGTTGTGCAGGTATACACAGACATTACCCTATCCCTAGGTGCAGATCAGAAATGCCATGCATCCCTTACTTATCACTATCAAAAAACTGGATGATTAATTCTGGGTGCCATATGTAAGAATGATGATTAGGGAACTCAACATTTTATGAGTCGACATACAGCAAAAAAGATAACAGTAGAGTAGTACAAACACACACAGTAATGGGACATGTATTTGTACCTGCAGGACCCCATTTTCTCAATTAGTTTAATCTGCTTTCAGCATCATAGTTTTTTTAGTTTGCTACCTTCAGAAATGTCCTGTTTAGTGGAATGCACTCCACTTTATGGGAGTATGCTGTAGGTATAAAGACCCTAAAGGTTGTAATTTATTTAATGCCAGGTAATTAGGGATGTAGCGAACGTCGGAAAAAAAGTTCGCGAACATATTCGCGAACTTGCGTCAAAAATGCGAACGGTTCGCGAACGTCGCGAACCCCATAGACTTCAATGGGAAGGCGAATTTTAAAAGCTAAAAAAGACATTTCTGGCCAGAAAAATTATTTTAAAGTTGTTTAAAGGGTGCAACGACCTGGACAGTGGCATGCCAGAGGGGGGTCAAGGGCAAAAATGTATCTGAAAAATACATTGTTGACACAGCGCTGCGTTTTGTTCTGTAAAGGGCAGAAATCCCACTACATTTCTAAACCTGTGTAATAAACTGCTTTAAAACGTCCGGCGTCTACATGCCAATCAAGTCGTGTAAAGGTTACAGCCTGTTCACACGCAAAGACGAAACGCGGCGCTTACTGCAACGCAAAAAAACGCAAAGAGCTTTAATGAATGATACCGTCAAGTGAGCAAATAATAGTTGTTAATTACTAGTTGAGCTTGTCACCTCCAGGATGTTCGTCCTGTTGGTGGCAATATTTCTGTAGTGGTGTGTTTAGCAGTCACCGTGCTTGTGCGCACGTGCACGGTCAGGCAGAGGTAATTCAATGTACAGTGAAGTGAACCAAAAACACTGATTCTGCAGTGTGGGCCCAGTTTTGGTCTACTTTATTGATCACCTGCGGTGACCATAAAAGATGCGATTTTGCCACTGTTGCAGAACCCTGAAAAATTAGGCATGTGTACTTTCCTGAAAAATTATGTTTTTTTTGTTGCAGCCACTGAAGCACAGAGGCCAGAAAAAATATGCCATATAAATGCTGAAAATAGTCATTTTTTTTGTCGCAGCCACTGAAGCACAGAGGCCAGAAAAAATATGCCATATAAATGCTAAAAATAGTAATTTTTTTGTCGCAGCCACTGAAGCACAGAGGCCAGAAAAAATATGCCATATAAATGCTAAAAATAGTAATTTTTTTTGTCGCAGCCACTGAAGCACAGAGGCCAGAAAAAATATGCCATATAAATGCTGAAAATATTCATTTTTTTTTGTCGCAGCCACTGCAGCACAGAGGCCAGAAAAAATATGCCATATAAATGCTGAAAATATAAAAAAATTTTGTCGCAGCCACTGAAGCACAGAGGCCAGAAAAAATATGCCATATAAATGCTGAAAATATAAAAAAAAATTGTCGCAGCCACTGAAGCACAGAGGCCAGAAAAAATATGCCATATAAATGCTGAAAATATTCATTTTTTTTGTCGCAGCCACTGCAGCACAGAGGCCAGAAAAAATATGCCATATAAATGCTGAAAATATAAAAAAATTTTGTCGCAGCCACTGAAGCACAGAGGCCAGAAAAAATATGCCATATAAATGCTGAAAATATTCATTTTTTTTGTCGCAGCCACTGCAGCACAGAGGCCAGAAAAAATATGCCATATAAATGCTGAAAATATAAAAAAATTTTGTCGCAGCCACTGAAGCACAGAGGCCAGAAAAAATATGCCATATAAATGCTGAAAATATTCATTTTTTTTGTCGCAGCCACTGCAGCACAGAGGCCAGAAAAAATATGCCATATAAATGCTGAAAATATAAAAAAATTTTGTCGCAGCCACTGAAGCACAGAGGCCAGAAAAAAATATGCCATATAAATGCTGAAAATATTCTTTTTTTTTGTCGCAGCCACTGCAGCACAGAGGCCAGAAAAAATATGCCATATAAATGCTGAAAATATAAAAAAATTTTGTCGCAGCCACTGAAGCACAGAGGCCAGAAAAAATATGCCATATAAATGCTGAAAATATTCATTTTTTTTTGTCGCAGCCACTGAAGCACAGAGGCCAGAAAAAATATGCCGTATAAATGCTGAAAATATTAATTTTTTTGGTTGCAGCCACTGAAGCACAGAGGCCAGAAAAACTCAGGATTTACCTGGATTCAAATGAAACCAGTAGGGTTTGCACCCTAGTTTTGTAACGGTGGCGGAGGGAGGAGGACGCTAAAGGACAGCTGTGTGTGGAGTCATGAGGCATGCAGAGAAGGACAGCTGCATGGGGAGTCAGAACAAGTCTTCCGGCGTGCAGTAACCCTCCGAGATCCACGCCTCGTTCATTTTAATAAAGGTCAGGTAATCCACACTTTTGTGACCTAGGCGAGTTCTCTTCTCAGTTACAATCCCTCCTGCTGCACTGAAGGTCCTTTCTGAGAGGACACTTGAGGCGGGGCAAGACAAGAGGTTCTTGGCAAATTGTGACAGCTCTGGCCACAGATCAAGCCTGCGCACCCAGTAGTCCAGGGGTTCATCGCTCCTCAGAGTGTCGATATCTGCAGTTAATGCCAGGTAGTCCGCTACCTGCCGGTCGAGGCGTTCTTTGAGGGTGGATCCAGAAGGGTTCTGGCGCTGCCTTGGACTGAAAAACATTTGCATGTCTGACGTTACAGAGTGGCCAAAGTGCTTTGTCCTTGCAGGTGCGCTCGTGGCAGGATTACTGGCACCTCTGCCCCTGGAATGTTGATGAGTTCCTGAAGTGACATCACCCTTAAAAGCATTGTACAACATGTTTTGCAGGCTGGTTTGTAAATGCAGCATCCTTTCGGACTTGTGGTACGTTGGTAACATTTCTGCCACTTTATGCTTGTACCGAGGGTCTAGTAGCGTTGCGACCCAGTACAGGTCCTTCTCCTTAAGCCTCTTGATACGGGGGTCCTTCAACAGGCATGACAGCATGAAAGACCCCATTCTCACAAGGTTGGATGCAGAGGTATCCATCTCCGCTTCCTCGTTATCAAGGACTATATCATCCACGGTCTCCTCCCCCCAGCCACGTACAAGACCAGGGGTCCCCAAAAGGTCACCACAAGCCCCCTGGGAAGCCTGCTCCTGTTGGTCCTCCTCCTCCACAAAGCCACCTTCCTCCTCTGACTCCACTTCTGACACCTCTCCTTGCGTTGCAGCAGGTGCCTGGGCTCGTTCTGGTGATTCCGACCAGAAATCGTGCGCTTCCTGCTCCTCGTCACGCTGGTCTACAGCCTCATCTGTCACTCGTCGCACGGCACCTCCAGGAAGAAAGCAAAGGGTATTAGGTCGCTGATGGTGCCTTCGGTGCGACTGACCATGTTTGTAACCTCTTCAAAAGGGCGCATGAGCCTGCAGGCATCGCGCATAAGCACCCAGTAACATTCAAAACAGGTATTCATTGACGGCTCTTTGTTGTTGCAGCAGACGTTCCAACATGAGGAGCGTTGAATTCCAGCGAGTCTGGCTGTCGCAAATTAAACGCCTGACTGGCATGTTGTACCGCTGCTGAATGTCAGCAAGGCGTGCCATGGCTGTGTAGGAACGTCTGAAATGGGCCGACACCTTCCTGGACTGCCTGAGAACATCCTGGAATCCTGGGTACTTCGAGACAAAACGTTGGACTATTAAATTCAGAACATGTGCCATGCAGGGCACATGTGTTAAATTGCCCAGTCTCAGTGCTGCCAACAGATTGCTTCCGTTGACACACACCACTTTTCCGATCTTCAGTTGGTGTGGGGTCAGCCACCGATCGGCCTGTGACTGCAGAGATGACAGGAGTACAGATCCGGTATGGTTTCTGCTTTCCAGGCACGTCATCCCCAAGACAGCATGACAACGGCGTACCTGGCACGTCGAATAGCCTAGGGGGAGCTGGGGGTGCACAGGTGTGGAGGAGGAGGACCCAGCAGCAGAGGAGGAAGAAGAGGAAGAAGACGATGGAAAAGAGCGAAGGAGGAGTAGAGGTGGTGGCAGAACCGCGTGCAATCTGTGGCGGTGACACCAACTCCACTGTTGTTGTTGAGCCAAACATTCCCTGCTTCCCAGCCATTACCAAGTTCACCCAGTGGGCAGTGTAGGTGACATACCTGCCCTGACCATGCTTGGAGGACCATGCGTCAGTAGTCATATGGACCTTTGGCCCAACACTAAGTGACAGAGATGCGGTGACTTGGCTCTGCACATGGTGGTACAGGTGTGGTATTCCCTTTTTTGAAAAAAAATTGCGGCTGCGTACCTTCCACCGCGGTGTCCCAATTGCTACAAATTTGCGGAAGGCCTCAGAGTCCACCAGCTGGTATGGTAAAAGCTGGCGGGCTAAGAGTGCAGACAAGCCAGCTGTCAGACGCCGGGCAAGGGGGTGACTCGCAGACATTGGCTTCTTACGCTCAAACATGGCCCTCACAGAAACTTGGCTGGGGGCAGATGACTGGGAATGGGAACTGGTGGTCAAGGTGGAAGGCGGAGTGGAGGGTGGTTCAGACGGGTCAAGGACAGCAGAGGTAGAGCAGTAAGATGCTGGACCAGAAGGAGGGTGGCTTTTAGTTTGTCTGTTGCCTTTGAGGTGTTGCTCCCAAAGTGCTTTGTGCTTGCCGTTCATGTGCCTTCGCATAGAAGTTGTACCTATGTGGCTGTTGGGCTTCCCAAGACTCAGTTTCTGACTGCACTCATTGCAAATTACAACGCTTTTGTCAAAGGCACACACATTAAAAAAAATCCCACACTGCTGACCTTTTTGAAGCTGGCAATCTGGCGGTAACAGTAGAAGTTGGCGGCATTGGCGGCAATGGCGGGTGCGTTGGCCGGCTGACCACAGGTGCCGATACATGTTGTTGCCCTACTGTTCCCTGCGAGCTGTCCTCCCTGCTTCTTCTAAGTCTTATTCTCCTCCTGCCTCTCTGACTCTCCGTCTCTCCATCTGAACTATCCTCCTCTTGCTCTCTTCTACTGGGCACCCACAAAACATCAATCTCCTCATCATCATTCTCCTCAGATGCATCAATTTCTTCTAACAGCTCACAGAAGGAAGCAGCAGCGGGGACCTCCTCATCACTCATTATGTCCATCTCTGTTGTGTTCTCTGCCAGAATTAAATCTGGTGTAACGTCCTCATCTCCTTCATCTTCTTCTGCCAATAATGGTTGCGCATCACTCAGTTCAAAAAACTCATGTGTAAATAACTCCTCTGACTCCAGTGAAGAAGGGGCGCCGGTGGTGGAGGAAGTGTTACGTGGGGTGCCCATAGCAGTGGAGGATGAGGATGTTGTGGTAAAGTTAGAAACGGTAGAGGATGGGGTGTGCTGTGTAAGCCAGTCAACTACCTCTTCAGCATTTTGGGAGTTCAGGGTCATTGCCTTTTTAAAACTGGGCAATTTCCTAGGGCCACAGGATAGCATAGCAGCACGGCCCCTAGTGCCTCTGCGTGGCGGCCTGCCTTTGCCTGGCATTATTTTTAAAACAACAACAACAACTCAGGTGGTGTTTCTGGAGACGGTATTATTATTGATATTTAGACAGAATGTGAACAAGCTCACACAGCTCGGTGGCAGTTGTTTGAAAATGAAGAACACACTGGGCAAACAAATTGAAACAATGCCTGCAAGGTCAACGTATACACTACAGCAGTGGATACGGAATATATTATTGCTGCTTGAAAAACGTCACTCAGGTGGTGTTTCTGGAGACGGTATTATTATTGATATTTAGACAGAATGTGAAAAAGCTCACACAGCTAGATGGCAGTTGTTTGAAGAACACACTGGGCAAACAATGCCTACAAGGTCAACGTATACACTACTACAGCAGTGGATACGGAATATATTATTGCTGCTTGAAAAACGTCACTCAGGTGGTGTTTCTGGAGACGGTATTATTATTGATATTTAGACAGAATGTGAAAAAGCTCACACAGCTAGATGGCAGTTGTTTGAAGAACACACTGGGCAAACAATGCCTACAAGGTCAACGTATACACTACTACAGCAGTGGATACGGAATATATTATTGCTGCTTGAAAAACGTCACTCGGGTGGTGGTTCTGGAGATGGTATTATTATTGATATTTAGACAGAATGTGAAAAAGCTCACACAGCTAGATGGCAGTTGTTTGAAGAACACACTGGGCAAACAATGCCTACAAGGTCAACGTATACACTACTACAGCAGTGGATACGGAATATATTATTGCTGCTTGAAAAACGTCACTCAGGTGGTGTTTCTGGAGACGGTATTATTATTGATATTTAGACAGAATGTGAAAAAGCTCACACAGCTAGATGGCAGTTGTTTGAAGAACACACTGGGCAAACAATGCCTACAAGGTCAACGTATACACTACTACAGCAGTGGATACGGAATATATTATTGCTGCTTGAAAAACGTCACTCGGGTGGTGTTTCTGGAGACGGTATTATTATTGATATTTAGACAGAATGTGAACAAGCTCACACAGCTAGATGGCAGTTGTTTGAAGAACACACTGGGCAAATAATGCCTGCAAGTGCACTACTATTGGTGCACTACTATGAAGAACAGCAAACAGCACTGGACACGTTAAAGAACAGTAAGATAAGTAAAATAAAAAAAAATATATGTATATTAAAAAAAAAAAATTACTCGGGTTGGTGCTGCTGAACTACTAGGAGCAGCACAATAGAACACCAGTCCCACTCCCCAACACAGCTAGACTAATAGCACTGGGCTCTTATAGTAGCAAAGTAAAAAAACAAAAAAGAAAATAAAAGCAGTCCTTACAAGGACTATTGGGTTATTACAGCAGTCAGCAGATGAGATCAGAAGAGATCAGTGCCCACAGCAGCTACATACAGAGCACTGCAGTAGAAGGTAGATTACTAGCCAGCAAAGCTACCTAACCTAAAATGTCCCTCAAATCCCTGCAGAGTTCTGTCCCTCCAATACAGAGCAGTATCAAGTAGATTACTAGCCAGCAAACTTACTATCAACTGTCCCTCAAATCACTAACAGCTCTCTCCCTATACTAGCTCTTCCAAGCACACACAGGCAGAATGAAAAAACGCTGCAGGGCTTCAGTTTATATAGGGAAGGGGAGTGGTCCAGGGGGTGTGGGGGTGGTCCAGGAGGGAGAGCTTCCTGATTGGCTGCCATGTATCTGCTGGTCTGGGGTGAGAGGTCAAAAAAAAAGCGCCAGCTAAGGCGAACCCAAAATGGCGAACGTCGCGCGACATTCGCGAACATTCGGCGAGCGCGAACAGTCGATGTTCGCGCGAACAAGTTCGCCGGCGAACAGTCTGCGACATCCCTACAGGTAATCAGCTACAATTATTATATAACACTTGATATAATCCATTAAAGTCAAAGGGACAAATTCAAGTGGAAATTTTTTACGGTGTGTGTTAAATGCCATATAAAAAGTTTTTTTTTTAAATCATCCTTTATATAGTGCCAACATTTGGAGGCATATTTACTAATTTTTGAGATCAAGAAAAAAATACAAGCGGAGAAGAAAAGCAACAAAACTCACCAATTTGTTTCTCTGAATTCTAGCTTATTTAAGAAAAAACACTACAAAATATTTTGGTGCGCATTTTTTTCTAACAAATTTCCACACTATTTAGAATCATATTGAGCCATTCATTTTAATGAGGTTAAAAACCTCTAATTTTTTAATGACCTGGAAAAAATATGTTAGACATTATTCCTGTTGGCTTCTATTGAATTTTGTGGTCACCGCCTCATTGCAATGCCACATAATGGTTTAAAAATTGGTAAGCTCAACTTTGCCTTTTTTGTTATAGTTCTATTCAAACTTGACAGCTTTTACTTGGCAAGTAATGTTGGATGAATCTGACCCGTTTCGCTTCGTGGAAGATTTGCAAAACAGTGAAAATTTGCCGAAATGCATTGAAGTCAATGGACGCCAAAATTTTTTTGACGAGCGACAAATTACATGACACATTTTTGGCACGCAACAAATTCTTTCAACCATTAGAGTGTTTGGGCGTAATTTTTGCGGTGAAAAATTTCTCTCATCACTTTTGAGGGTTTTTTGGTGCTTTTTTCAGTCTTTACTAATACATCCCAACTATTAGTGACTTCAGAAAATTCTCGCAGAAACATTTCTCGTGAATCATGGAAAAAACGCTAACTTGATTTTTGATAAATTGGTCTTACCCTGTATCACTTTATAGAGACAAACAATTCACATAAATTCTTGCTCTTGTTGAGCCTATAATCAAATAAATTTTTTTGCATCCAAATTTTACACATTGTGCTGAGTTAATGAATGCGTATGTTTCTGGGAGAAAAACTGGAGGGATGGCAGACAACCTGCCAGAAACTGGAGAAGCAGAAAAAGCAACACATGCCATATCATCACTCAGCCACTATCAACAGTCCATCAGTCCACAACTACAGGAGCTTTTTATTTATTGGAAAATATATTATACTGTATGTTTGTGAACTTTTTGTAATAAAAAAAGGTTTCGTTGAACATAACCTTTAAGGTTTTAATGTAGGCTGCGTCCAGGGGTCTGAAAAGATAATTTAAAGATAATGGGATTTTTAATAAGCGTAGTACTGAATTTTGGATATTCAACAATAAGCCCATACACGCAATGGGTTAACAGATATCTGCCTTTCCATCAATGGCAACTGTGAAGGTGCAAGCCTGGACCACAGCCATCCTGCCATAAAACAATCCTTGTAGCTACAGTAATGTCCATATCAAAGAGATGCAAATAACTGGACATACTGGTATGGGTGCAGGGATAGCAAGAGTTCCCAAGGGAATGACACTCTGCTGGATCAACAAAGGGATATCTGGAGCATTGGATTATGGGATTTCTTTCACAGTGCATCCTAACTTGATTTCAGTCCCTTGTCTATTTAAGAAGAGATAAACCAACTTCAAGAACAGCTAACATCGACCTGATTGGCTGGGACTGTCTTTTGGGTGTGGCTGTTTTGGGAACAGGGTAGTATGTTTGTTTGAATGGTCTTCCTTATCATTGTAAATACCTTGTTAGTTGGTCACTTTCCACTCCCTTCCATTGCATCTTTCCCTATCCCTTTCTACCTCCCTCAATCTTAGTTAGTTCCCTTTTTATGTTAAACCTTTTAGCTCCTTTGTAAATAAATACCACTTATTTAAAGATCAGTCTGTCTCAAGTCATTAGCCTGGCACCCCAAAATAGAGCAGATCTAAGAATAAGCATATTCAAATTTCCGAGAATGAGGAAGAGTGTCAGTGAGAAGGCTTAAGTCATACTATAATATAATCATTTAAAATTTGTTTATAATGGCAATCTGCAAAGCCACTGTTTTTAAGAGTGTATTTAAAAGAACAAAATGTGAATGAGGGAATAGACCATTATGAGCAAAATGTAAGAAAAGCATCACTACCCAAATGCTTTTTCTTTTATACTGTAGCTCTGGAAGGGATTACACGATGCTGACCATCGTTTTAATATTGTGCTCCAAGGGCTCTATTATGTATCTGGTTCCTACAGTATGTACCTTTTTATTGCTAACCTGGTTTTACCCTTTGGCTCAGAGAGTATATATTGATTGCAAATACGTTTTTGTCAAATAAGCCCTCAATAGATAACTTTTTTCTCCCAAACATAACCCCACCTACCACTCTCTGGTCTAAGTAGAGAAGTATTATTCTCAGTTTGATCTGCTATAAGGGATCTGTATTGAGTCAGCTTAGCACAGTCCAAGACGGTTGCAGAACCCCCCAACAAGTTTTTACTTTACTATGTTTAAAGCATTATATTCTGTAAATTCTGTTATGGTGACACCCCATTATGGGGCAGATTTACTCGAGGGTGAGGTGGCTAACGCTAGCTTTACTAACAGGAGCAGGCTTCACTTCACTAGTGAAAGAGATAGAAGCTACCGGTCATTCGCACTCTATTGCCAGTCGACAATCCGTTCTGGCAAATGGACGTTATTCCACAAATTCAATGAAATGCGGATTTTACTAATTGTTACCTCTTTCGCCAGACTTGCCTTCGCCAGCTCAGACCAGGCAAAGTGCACTGGAGTGCATAGATCTTCTTCAATCCTCTGCTACTTACATCATATTTTTAGTGGAAAAAGCTTAAGTCCAAAAAAAACATTTTTTTTCCTTTTTTCAGAGTGATGGCATGCAAAAGTCCTTATAATTTTTTTGGGGGTAACCAACTTCCCCGATACATTTTCTAACATATGGCACATAAAATATACAGTGGGCTCATGTGTAGGGCATTATAATAACTCTATTTTCTTTATTAAGGTTCCCTGGACTTGTGTAATGTAATGTATTTGCTGCAACATATACGTCCATTCAACTATAAATTTCCCGTCGTATGCAAATTAACCTGAGCGAAAGACCTCTATCAAATTAACGCTAGGCAGAAATGAACGCTAGCACATCTTCGCTTTCAATTGTTCGCATTGCTGAAGTAACGCTAGAGAAACATTGCCAGTGTTCGGTGGCCACGAACAAACTCCGCATTCCAGTGAATTAGCATTGTGTAGTAAAGTGTAGCAATGGGTGCGAAGCGGCAAATTTTCACCCTCGAGTAAATCTGCCCCTATAATTCAGGAGAGATTTAGGGAAAAAATGGAATTGGTCTCTTAGATATTCTTGGAACTATAACCTGTGTAGTGCATGTTTTATCTGTATTTATATATCTTTATACATAGTATAACTTAACTATACACATAAGTTTTTATTTATACTTTATTTAAAGTTAAAGTCTATATTTACAATGTTGTTCTCCATAAAGCAATATTCTTTTCTATGATTCCAGTGCAGTGGGCTGGCCGGACCTGCACCTGTTTATGGCCCACATTGCCACCTGATCATGCTCCCCTCTGGCCCCAATTGCTGTAGCAACTACAGGAGAGGTACACATGGGGGCCCGGGGGGTGGAGGCCCTTGTAATGGAAGTCCCGGTGGGCCTCTGACCCATCAGTTCAGTTCTAGTGTAATTGTGCCTGTAAACTTTTGTACCAGATAGTAAATACTAATACAGGCATTTATCAAGAGTCGAATATCAAATTTGTTCGTTTTTTTTAAACTCCCTTAAATTCGAATGAATTCAAAATTCAACTTGCTGAAATGTATTAATAAAATCAAATTATTAAAACTCGAATTGAATTTGATTTGAATTTGATTAAACTCAATTAAGATTTTTTTTCTCCAAAAAAATCTTGAATGTCAGGAATGCTGCAAACATCTCCAAATTGATTCCTGGACCTCTCCCAGTAATTTGGAAGGTTTAAGGTGGCAAATAGTCAAATTATAATTCTTAAAGTGCTAAGAGTATGATACATTTCGACAATTGAATTCGAATTTTTTAAAAAACCACAAATCGAGTTTGGATAATTCCCTAGTTGAATTTGAGAGTTTCGATCATAAAAAGTTTCAAAAAATCATATTCGAATTTTCAATTCGGCCCTTAATAAATCTGCCCCATAGTGTGTGCTCAATAAGGTTGTGCCCATTACAATGCCATATATAAAACACTTGTGTATTGTACATTAGACTTTCTTGATCAGTCAGCAAATACAGGGAATTTGCATGTATAGATGCTTTTTTGCTGCAGATATATATCACGCAATTGAAGGGCATTGATTGTGCACTAATGTGCCGCATGCCGCCCCTTACTTTTCAGACAAAAGTTGGGACAATATGTGCAATCTTTATACCTTCTTTTTCTGGCTCAAAATATTGTGACTGATTGTAGTGGGTATATTTATGCTGGGAAAAATTATGTGATAAGGGTAAAAAGTATAGCAAATTGTGCAAATTCTTAACAGTTTTCATCATTTAATAAAAACATTTTTGCATTGTAAAAACACATTAAAATTGCCATAGACAGCTCCTATTGACTTTAACATGAATTTGGCAGCTCTTAGATGGCAAAGTTATTGTAGGGACCCTGAGGCGTAAGTTCCCCATTTCATTTGGAGCCTCATGGTGTATACAGGGTTTCTGGATTGGTGTAGCATGGCTGATCCCAAAAGAAGCCACAAGGTGGTGCTGTGCAACAAATAAAAGGGGATGCCATGTGCTCAGTCAGCCATTACTGCTGGAGGATTCCTAGTTTCACTTTCATGTAGGAAGGTGACCAGAACTTATGCAAAGATGTAGGGGGTTAAAAGGAGTTTTATAGACCTGTGGGCTGATGCAGGGTACACCAACAGCCTGGAAAGCTAAACCATGCCGGTTTGGAGCTTGGATAGACATCTTTGGTGCTCGCGCTATGGATGGTGCTGGGAGCTGTAGTTCTGCAGAGGAATTCTGTGTGCTCACGTTATAGACATCGTTGGGAGCTGGATATGAGGAGTAAAGGGGGTTTACCATGCTCGCGCTATAGACAGTGCTGGGAGCAATACCCTGAAAGATTTAAAGCCTTGTTGTGTGCTCGGCTAGGAGAGCCTGGAGCTTCTAAAGATTTCATCACTGTGGATGCCTGTTCCAGCTCAGGAGGAGCCTACCCATCTGTGTGAATCCCAAGGGTGAATTGTGCCTAAGGGAGGGTAGAAAAAGAATAAGGATCCAGCGTATCTCCTGTTTGTGTGCCAGCCATGTGGGAGCCAATATCTTGTCCAGTGGGAAAGGTATTTGGGGCAGGTAGCGCTACCTCGGGACACATGTGCTCTTTGGGGAAAAGGGACTTAGACTCTTTGTCTGCCAAAGGAGTTGCGGGACTTTGCCTGGCATGGAGGGTCAGGAAATGGTTCGCAGGGGAGTTGGTTACAAATCATATGATGTAAATGTGTTTTACTTCCCCTTTAATTTACACTTTCCTTATATAAAGTTGTGGTTTGTTATATAATAAAGTGTGTGAGTGATTTGTTTCCTAATGGGACTATCCTCAGGTGTATTCCAGGACCCCATTAGGTGGAGGCACTGCCAGAGAAGAGTTTCCCAGTACTTTCCACCTTGCAAAGGGAACTCAGGACCCGAGTTGGTAAGCTGGTACAACCTTGGCACCAGGGGGGTCGCCAAGAGGGTGTTACATTACATTTGAGCTTTATTAATTTTTTGCACTTAATGAATATATGTAACATATATGTTATATGTTACCCCCACCCATGTTTGCCCCAATACACATTTTTCTCAACATATAAGCCCAAAATAGCTGCAGATATATTCATAGACACATGCACCATTCTGATCTGATACATTTTTTCCTTACTTTTCTCTCTCTCATTTGGCAATAAGAGTATTGTGTTCCAGTATTAATTAATTCACAAGAAATTGGCATATAGAATCAAAGTTCTCTCTCAAAACGTTGATGATAGCATCAATGGAATTCTGTGAACCTCTAAATCTTAATGTTTCATATTAAACAATTGCAAGGATTCTACTGGATGCCTATTTTGTTTCTACCATATTACCTATATTGCTTTCTTGTGAAACAGATTATTAGAGCATACATGATGTATAACACATACATCTGCACTATAACCGTCAGGGTTTAGCAGTAAACAATATAGCAATGTTTCTCTAACAGTATCAGTTTCTAAAATATTGGTCTAGAATCTCATTTTTCAAGTAAAGATGACAACAGATACCTGGAACAAGGAAACATTTATGTTCTGCATTGAAAAACCATGGAAACAAGATTTTAGAAATATGAAGATGTACAGCATAACAGACAGAAGACAACGAGAATATGTTTGCTTCCTAGCTTGAGGGGAAAAAATCCAGTGTTCAAGAGATTAATTTACTTGGGAGCCAGATTTCTACAACTTAGATTTTACAGTGAGATATTAAGTACTGAAATAAGCCTAAGAACCAAATATGTCTGACTTACCCATTTTATTTGTCACTTTTCACCAAAAAGAATGTATTACTCATTAGGCAGTTTGCTGCCTTACAGTAATATATATTAGACTGATAGTATTAGTCGTCAGTCTAGTAAGCTGTAAACTGAGATTCCATTATAAAGCCTTATAATCATGGTCTAATAACTCTGTAATAAAATGGATAAAATATGTCATGCATATATATTATATATATTGGTCCAACCAGATCGCACTCCATATTTAAAACATAGCTTTTATTAGCTTGTTAAAATGTATCAAAAAATGGCATTCTTCACAACATAGTAGCAGCGTCATTTGTATCAAGACACTTATCTGTTAAAAGTCCAGCATAAACGCTATATTCATCCACACTCACGCGACGTTTCGGGACACATCCGTTCCCTTTCTCAAGCGTATGTATCGTGTAGTAGCGTGTAGGACTCCATTGCACACACTTTCTGCTTCCTCGTTAGGCGGGGCATACGTGGTAAGTAACTGTGATGATGCTTCCTCACCTGGAGGCCGGATCTGCACGTCAGTCACCACATATCTCCACCCTCCCGTTACTATGCAAAGTCCATAGTTAACAAAGAAAAGAAATATATCAGTAACAGCAAATTACATGGGCATTTTTCACTATATCTGATAATTGTAGTTGTTTGAGCAAATTATGCCAAAATGAAAAGCAAAAGTTGACAGATGGAATGGCAAAAAAGAAAAAAAATTTTTTTTTAAAAAAATACAAAAGTACTTATAAAGAAAAAATATACACAAAATAATATTAGTTGCCCAAAATATTACTACTCACCCTAAATGGGTACTTTACAGAAATAAATGCAAGTCAAAATCACGATTTAGACCCCTTGGACTGAGAGTCCCTAGCCTGTCAATCCATTTAACTTCTGCTCTTTTTAATGCTAGAACACGATCTCCTCCTCTTTTCAGAGGTGGGACGTGTTGGATAACTCTGAATTTCAGCTCCTCTGATGTATGTCCTTGTTCTAAACAATGTCTAGAGACTGGCAATGATCTGTTGCCCACGTGTATAGTTGATCTATGCTGAGAAAACCTATCCTTCACCCTCTGGGTGGTTTCTCCAACATAGACCAACCCACATGGGCACACCAGCATATATACAACAAAATTGGTATCACACGTATTGTAACCCCTAATTTGATACTTCTGATCCCTATGTGGATGGTCAAAATCAGGACCTACCAATACAAATCGACACTGGGCACAACCCTTACATCTATACATGCCCTCTTTCTTGGGACCCCAAAACATTGCCTTATTAGGTGGTTTCCGTATGTCTGCATTCACTAATCTACTCCCTATGGTTGCTCCTCTGCGATAGGACATCATAGGGCCTTGTTGAAACTCTGGAATTGAGGGATATGCATCTTTTAATAAGTGCCAATGTTTATCTAGTATGCATTTAAATTTGGAACTGGCAGAATTATACTGGGATACATAAGCTAATCTGTTACCTGTAGTACGCCGATCTCTTGATGTACATCCAAGAATCCCTTCCATAGCAGCCTGTTGATTTTTTTGTATTAGCTGATTCGGATATCCCCTATCTGTAAGTTTCCTAGACATTATTTCTAAGTCTTGTTCCAAGACCACCGGATTATTTGTAATTCTACTCACTCTGGTAAACTGGCTGATAGGAATCGATCTCTTAACTGAGGGGGGATGGAAGCTGTCATAAGAAAGAAGTTGATTTCGATCAGTGGGTTTTGTATAGATACGAGTATCAAACCCTGTCTCGGTTCGTGTAACCAATACATCTAAGAAAGTAACTACTTGGAGATCAGCTGTCATCGTGAATTTAATGTCATTATGGGCCCCATTAATTGCCTCACGGAAGACGGCCAAGGAGTCCAGGTCACCCCGCCATAGGAGGAACACGTCATCGATGTACCTCCACCAGGCACAACAGTGCCTAGTGAAGAGTACATTTTGATAGACATGCTCCTCCTCAAACCAACTCATAAAGGAGTTGGCATATGACGGGGCGACCTTGGACCCCATGGCCGTCCCCCGCACCTGCAAGTAATATTTGTCCCGAAATTGAAAATAGTTTCTATGTAGTATGAAGCTCAACATCTCCATGAAGAATTCTATTTCTGCATCACTGTACAAACCTGATCGATTCAACAAAATTTTGGTTGCCTTTAAGCCATCCATATGAGGAATCGATGTATATAGACTCGCCACATCAAAGGTGGCAAGCCAACATACCCCCTTAATCATAGGTATTTGGGAAAGTTTTTCTAAGAAATCATTGGTGTCCCTTACAAAAGATCTAGTTGTTTGTACCAGGGGACCCAATATTTTATCCAAAGTCTCGGCTACATTACTCGTCAAGGAACCTATGCCTGCCACTATTGGCCTGCCTGGCGGATTTATTGGATCCTTATGGATTTTTGGTAAGACATATATGAGTGGAATAATAGGATAGTCCACCATCATATATGTCCTAGATTTCTCTGTGATTATCCCCAGCTGAGAGGCATTATGTAAAGCACCATCCAGTTCTTTTTTAAAGGAAGTGGTAGGGTCACCCTTTAATTCAATATACACTGTTTTATCTGAAAGTTGTCTATTGATTTCGGATATATATTTATCTGTGTCCAACACAACAATTGCCCCTCCTTTATCAGAAGGTTTTATTGTTATGTGGGACATAGAGGACAGTTGTGATAAAGCGTCTATTTCATCACGAATCATATTGTAATTACTCAAGCTGAGTGGCAATTTTAAAAATGATTCTACATCAGTTTTTAAAATTGCCACTCAGCTTGAGTAATTACAATATGAGTCGTGATGAAATAGACGCTTTATCACAACTGTCCTCTATGTCCCACATAACAATTAAACCTTCTGATAAAGGAGGGGCAATTGTTGTGTTGGACACAGATAAATATATATCCGAAATCAATAGACAACTTTCAGATAAAACAGTGTATATTGAATTAAAGGGTGACCCTACCACTTCCTTTAAGAGAAATCTAGGACATATATGATGGTGGACTATCCTATTATTCCACTCATATATGTCTTACCAAAAATCCATAAGGATCCAATAAATCCGCCAGGCAGGCCAATAGCGGCAGGCATATGTTCCTTGACGAGTAATGTAGCCGAGACTTTGGATAAAATATTGGGTCCCCTGGTACAAACAACTAGATCTTTTGTAAGGGACACCAATGATTTCTTAGAAAAACTTTCCCAAATACCTATGATTAAGGAGGTATGTTGGCTTGCCACCTTTGATGTGGCGAGTCTATATACATCGATTCCTCATATGGATGGCTTAAAGGCAACCAAAATTTTGTTGAATCGATCAGGTTTGTACAGTGATGCAGAAATAGAATTCTTCATGGAGATGTTGAGCTTCATACTACATAGAAACTATTTTCAATTTCGGGACAAATATTACTTGCAGGTGCGGGGGAGGGCCATGGGGTCCAAGGTCGCCCCGTCATATGCCAACTCCTTTATGAGTTGGTTTGAGGAGGAGCATGTCTATCAAAATGTACTCTTCACTAGGCACTGTTGTGCCTGGTGGAGGTACATCGATGACGTGTTCCTCCTATGGCGGGGTGACCTGGACTCCTTGGCCGTCTTCCGTGAGGCAATTAATGGGGCCCATAATGACATTAAATTCACGATGACAGCTGATCTCCAAGTAGTTACTTTCTTAGATGTATTGGTTACACGAACCGAGACAGGGTTTGATACTCGTATCTATACAAAACCCACTGATCGAAATCAACTTCTTTCTTATGACAGCTTCCATCCCCCCTCAGTTAAGAGATCGATTCCTATCAGCCAGTTTACCAGAGTGAGTAGAATTACAAATAATCCGGTGGTCTTGGAACAAGACTTAGAAATAATGTCTAGGAAACTTACATATAGGGGATATCCGAATCAGCTAATACAAAAAAATCAACAGGCTGCTATGGAAGGGATTCTTGGATGTACATCAAGAGATCGGCGTACTACAGGTAACAGATTAGCTTATGTATCCCAGTATAATTCTGCCAGTTCCAAATTTAAATGCATACTAGATAAACATTGGCACTTATTAAAAGATGCATATCCCTCAATTCCAGAGTTTCAACAAGGCCCTATGATGTCCTATCGCAGAGGAGCAACCATAGGGAGTAGATTAGTGAATGCAGACATACGGAAACCACCTAATAAGGCAATGTTTTGGGGTCCCAAGAAAGAGGGCATGTATAGATGTAAGGGTTGTGCCCAGTGTCGATTTGTATTGGTAGGTCCTGATTTTGACCATCCACATAGGGATCAGAAGTATCAAATTAGGGGTTACAATACGTGTGATACCAATTTTGTTGTATATATGCTGGTGTGCCCATGTGGGTTGGTCTATGTTGGAGAAACCACCCAGAGGGTGAAGGATAGGTTTTCTCAGCATAGATCAACTATACACGTGGGCAACAGATCATTGCCAGTCTCTAGACATTGTTTAGAACAAGGACATACATCAGAGGAGCTGAAATTCAGAGTTATCCAACACGTCCCACCTCTGAAAAGAGGAGGAGTCGTGTTCTAGCATTAAAAAGAGCAGAAGTTAAATGGATTGACAGGCTAGGGACTCTCAGTCCAAGGGGTCTAAATCGTGATTTTGACTTGCATTTATTTCTGTAAAGTACCCATTTAGGGTGAGTAGTAATATTTTGGGCAACTAATATTATTTTGTGTATATTTTTTCTTTATAAGTACTTTTGTATTTTTTTTAAAAAAAATTTTTTTCTTTTTTGCCATTCCATCTGTCAACTTTTGCTTTTCATTTTGGCATAATTTGCTCAAACAACTACAATTATCAGATATAGTGAAAAATGCCCATGTAATTTGCTGTTACTGATAAATTTCTTTTCTTTGGTAACTATGGACTTTGCATAGTAACGGGAGGGTGGAGATATGTGGTGAGACGTGCAGATCCGGCCTCCAGGTGAGGAAGCATCATCACAGTTACTTACCACGTATGCCCCGCCTAACGAGGAAGCAGAAAGTGTGTGCAATGGAGTCCTACACGCTACTACACGATACATACGCTTGAGAAAGGGAACGGATGTGTCCCGAAACGTCGCGTGAGTGTGGATGAATATAGCGTTTATGCTGGACTTTTAACAGATAAGTGTCTTGATACAAATGACGCTGCTACTATGTTGTGAAGAATGCCATTTTTTGATACATTTTAACAAGCTAATAAAAGCTATGTTTTAAATATGGAGTGCGATCTGGTTGGACCAATATAACTAAGAAGCGGAATTACTCACTGCTATTGGGATCAGCACCCTTGACTCTGATATACATTTGGATTAGTGCATCATAAACGTTGGAATTGTATATATTATATATATATATATCAAATAGTTTTTTCTTTCCTTTTAGCAGGGGAGATAAAAAGATATTGTTAGATAAATTTAGCCAGCTATTCTTATGGCTATGGCTATTTCATGTATGTATAAAGTGCTGGTTAGGTTGAACCCAGGATAGCATTGTAAAGCTTTTCTCAGTAAGGATGGAGAACTCTACAAGTACTTGTGCTCACCATTACTTAATTGGTGCCCCAGTCCCATCCCCACTGTGACACCTACCAAGATCCAACTACCCTTAGGTAAGCAGATAGGTGTGAACACATAGGGCTAAGTAACCAGACAATGATATACAGGTTAAAAGCAGGCAGGAGAATCTAGGTCAAAGTTTGGAGCAAGCAGCAATTGTCCCTAAGCAAACCAAGGCAAGGGAAGCTATGTAAACACAGTGTTCTACTGTAGTTCTAAAACAGAAAAGACAGACAAGCTACAGATCTAGGCACAAAGGATAAGCAAGGGCAGTGGCAAAAATGGCACTAGTAGGTAATGTAGCATACCGAAAACTCATTGGAAGGATTAACAGGAAGGAGCGTATAAATAGGTAGATGTGTCATGTCTATAGAAATAAGACAAATCAACTGGACTTGTTTTTTTTTTCCTTGAAGACGTTTCACCAGTCATCCATTTCTCAATTCAGAATAACTTGTGAATCTTCCTTCGAGAATATATATCTTCTGTAATGTTGTTCCAATCAGCATAATCTGTTAATCATTATATACAATGATGTCATTAAATTAGGTGTTGATTGTATTAGCAAGATTGGAGCTTTGATGTGTTATTAAACCTTCCAGGGAGAGGTGCGAAAACAGCATTGTATGTGGCAGACAATAAATGTCGCACCCTCCCGCCTCTATTCAGACTTGGTTTTTCAGTTTTTACATATATGGCTTCATTAACACCTCTTTTAAACCAGTTGCTCTCCCATTCTAGAATCTGGATTTGCGAGTCTTCAAACGTGTGTCCTTTTTTTTTAAGATGTAGGTGTCATTTGAGCATGTGTTACAACTTTGACATCCATGGGGACCCTACAGAGTGTAGACATTCCTTAGAGATCCCTATAAACAGAATATTTATTTCACAGATAGTGGCTAGAAGTGCCATAAAGCTAGAGTAGCTATGTTGAATTAATTAAAACAGTGACCCATTTAATTGTAAATTGACTTTTGTGTATTTCTTCATAAAAGATTAAGGGGTTGTTAGGCAATTTACTAAATCCTGGAACAAATACAGGGGTTTCTGGATAAGGAATCTTTCTGTAATTTGGAGCACATGTCTTAAGGCCACTAAAACATTTCGGGGCAAATTAACTTACCATCGAAGTTGCACCAGCATTGGCTTCACTGCAATTCACCAGGCGAAGTTTCGCCATGGCGCTGCTAATTCACTAAAATCTGAAGTTGCGCTCAGGGAGGCAAAAGGTAGCGAAGTTGCGCTAGCGCTAATTCATCAAGCAAAGTGAAGTTACGATAGCGATGCGTAATTTGCATGCTGCGTCAAGTTAAAATACAATGGACGTATATGTAGCAGCAAATACATTACACTACACAAGCCTGGGAAAGCTTCATAAAATAAAATAGTTGTTATTTTATCTTATACATGTGCCCACTGTATAGTTTAGGTGCCATATGTTAGGAAATGTAGGGGGGAAGGAGGGTACCCCAAAAAAAATGTGCAATCTTTTTCAGCCTATCATCCTTAAAAAAGTAAAAGACGCCAGCGTTTAGAAAACTTAGAAAGAATTTCAACTTTTTTTGAAGCAAGCCCTATCTACTGTATTGCACTTCGCCTGGTCTGAGGTGACGAAGGCAAGTCTGGCGCAAGAGGTAACGTTCAGTAAAATGCGAAAGTTAGTGAATTTGCATAGTTACATCCCTTCGCCACAGCGCAACTGCGCCTGACGCAAGGGTGCGAAGTAGCGCTAGAGTAGGTCCACTTCGCTAGCGAATTTATGCCAGCGCCTCTTAGTAAATCGGCAAAGTAACGAAATGACGTCATGCTGGTGAATTGCCACTTCACCCTTTAGTAAATATGCCCCTTTTCAACTATTAAAAAAACCCCAAAAGGATTGTTTTGCCATCAACATGAATTCATGCAGCTTACTGCATAATGCACACAGTACTATTTTATTATTATAGAGAAACAAAGTAATAACCCTAATAATACTAGCTTTCTTAAATAGGATGCAATTACTGTACATCCTTACAGTATTTGAGATTAGTGATGGGCGAATTTGCGCCGTTTTGCTTAGCCGAAAAATTCGCAAATTTTTTTCCGCAAATTTTCGCGGGCGTTTCGCGAATTTATTTGCTGGCGGCGAATCGCGCAAATTCGCCGCGAATTCGCGCCTGCCGAATAAATTCGCCCATCACTATTTCAGATATTTCCGGATAATTGATTTACAGATAACAGATACCATACCTGTACTATATATATGAATCAATGACAACATTCAGTTTAGATTGAGTTATGTACCTGCACTATTTAGTCACCCAGGCATCCCTCTACATTCCTGGAAGCTTGTTGTTGATGTTCTAAATACAAGTTGGTGGTATGCTGTATAATGCATGTGATTACGCATTCTGTTGACTTTTGATTTTGTACCTACTACCGGAAGGCAATAGCTGTTGCAGATTTAAATCCATAATAATACAAATCAAATAAATAAAAAATTCTGCACAAACCATTATTGAATACAGTACAGTACAGAAGTAACAAAACAGATATTACATCTTTTAACTTTAAGGCAAAACATGCATATTTATTATAATGGTTTTACAGCTTCATCCCGCTGTGCTAATACTTTGGGTTTTATAAACCTATTATTTTTTTAAGACTCATTTTATTCCATTTACTATTGTTTTGCATAATTCAGGAGACGTTACTGTATGGCTTTGTGGAAAGCATGAATAATATCATCTTAGCACATGGTGTAAGTGTACCGTATGTTCTGCAGTTTTGGAAAGTGAAACAATCTATATAGGTTTATGTATGGTGGGTGTTTTGCAGTGTTGCACTTTCAGAATAGTAAATTACTCAAGCCTCTATTTTGTGGTACAGTCATTGCTATCACAGTCCAAGGGGAGCTTCTGTCAGCAGCAGGGATTCCCAAGGCCATGCAATACATCTCAGTATCAACTCCAAAAAATGCAGATGTTGGCAGAAGTAACATCTAAAACAGAGAAATTCCTAGCTAATGTATACTAGCACATATACTGTAAACAGCAAAAATTACTTCTCAAAAATGCTATGGATATTTTGAATATGAACCTATTTGTGAGATAGTGTGTGTCTGCTCTTTATAAGCACCTAGGGTATATATCTAGCAGCTGGCAGCTTGATGTCAACCTTTAGTAGATAGTGGCAGTTGTAGATGCAGGCAGAACTGGCCCAGTGGATTGCTAGCAATTTGCTGCTCTTGCAAATACATGGCATGCCATAAGAAAAACAAATCTCTGTTGTAAAAACTTGCATTGCTCATAAATACTGAAACAGTATTGACATATTTGCCCTAGCTTTTCTTTTATTCTTCTAGACTGCTGTAAAGTCACAAAGCTTTTGGAGTAAAGAGACCTAGGGGCAGATTTACAATGGTTCGAATTGGAATTTTGGAGTCGCGATTTTTTTGTAAAAACTCACAAATGAGAGGCACATTTATCAAGTGTCAAATTTAAAATGCATGTGAGTTTTTTTAAACTCCCTTAAATTTTAATACATTTTAAATTGATTATTTAATAAAAATTCTATTAGAATTTGATCAAACTTGATTCGAATTTTTTTACTTGAATGTCAGGAAGGCTACAGACATCTCCAAATTGGTCACTGGACCTCTCCCATTGACATATACAGCAAATTGGCAGGTTTTAGGTGGCAAATAGTCAAATTCAAATTCTTAAAAGGCCAGAGTTTGATACATCTCAAAAATCTAATATGATTTTTTTTAAAAAAAACTTAAATTGAATTTGAATAGTTCCCTAGTCAAATTTGACAGTTTTGACCATAAAAAAATTCAAATTGGAAATTTCAATTCGATCCTTAATAAATCTACCCGTATGAGTTCTAAATTCACTAATTTAAATTTGAATGTGAGATCCCTTCAAAAATTAAAATTCGAATATTTGCCACCTAAAACCTGCCAAGTTCATGTAGAAGTCAATGGCAGAGATCCCTTGAACTATCTGAAGATGTAACTAGTAGTGATGAGTGAAATTTTCCGCCAAGTTTCACTGCGAAATGACGCCCATAGACTTCAATGGAAGAAAAAAAAATGTTGCGCCTCAAAAAAAAATTTTACGCACAGTATTCAAGTTTTTTTTTTCCGAGTTTAAATTAGATTAGAAATTTCGGGTTGGGTTTTTATACGTTCACATTTTTTCTAAAATAATTTTGAATAAAATCGAATTTATTCACATGTACAATACTTAGGGAGTGATTTATCAATGTTCAAATTAGAATTTTCGATATGATTCAATTTTTTTGCAGAAAAACTCACAAATTAAAATTATATTTTAAAAAGATTGAATATTTGGTATTTTTTAAGCACAAAAAAATAGAAAAACTTGAATGCAAAACTTCTGCATCTAAGAGTTCATGTAGAGGTCAATGGGAGTTATCCTAGGTAAAATTCAAGCTATTTTTTTTTTATTCCAGATTTTTTATTTTTTTGAGTTGGCAAACTTGTAAAATTCAAGTTGTTCGAGTTTTTGGGCTTGTAAACAAACAAGTTCAAACTTTTACGTTTTTTAATGGTTGTATTAAATCAAGATTTTTATATTCTGATTTTTTAATGAATAAAAAGACATTCAATTTTTTTCATATTGTGACTTTATTTGAAGTAGTAAAAAACTCTAAAACCTTAAAAATTTAATTTTTGATAAATAAGCCCATTAGTGATCCTGGTGATATCCTCTGCATTATACATTACAAACTAGGGGTAGGCAGAAGAGGCACCTGCCTAGGGTGCAACAAAAGGGGGGCGCTGGACAGTACCTGTCTTTTGCGTACCCCTAGTCCATTTTCGCTGCTCTCTCCTAAGTAGCTGTGCCCTGCCTCCCTCCCCTCCATCACTTTCCCCTCTGCTCTCCCCTCCGTCCCTCTCCCCTGCCTACATACAGCGCATGAATGCACACACGTTGCGGTCAGGGGCGAGCTCGAGCAGTCGTGGTCGGAGGCTTGCACAGTCGGCTTGGCCACCACTGCTTTTAGTTCTCATAAAAACTGCTAAGAATTTGTTCTGTAATGTGCTCACAAGTAAACATCTACTAAAAATGTTAATTTATTTGTTTTTGTTCTATCTTTGACATTTGCCAAAGCTATATGTAAAGAATGACAAAAGCCTAATACTGTATATAGATTGAAATAGAAGTCACAAAAAACACAGAAAAATAATGGGCAATTTTACAGATCTAAATGCAGTTTTTATTCTGAATTTATACTGTACACTGTTTATGATTGCACATACACATCTAAAAATTGCAGCCAGTATAAATTTTAAATGTTACAATGATGTGTAGGTTGTTTTGACAGTTAAAAATTGCATCTTGAGCATTTGTGATAATCACTATGCCTTTTATACCAGGGAGGAAGAAAACAATTCAGTTGGGGACTCATTGCTTAACTGGTGTAACGGTCTAAAGTGTATCAATTTAGTGTAGAATGCTGGTTTTCCATGGGCAGCAGGCGCCTGCATGAACAATGGGTCATGCTGAGGTAGCATGTGGAAAATTACTTTAATACACTATATAGAATGGCTTATTGCTTTGGTCAATAGGCTGCATTGAAGACAGTGTTTTCAGCCACTTGGGGAGGTTGAACCTGTCAAGGTACAATGTGACTGATATGCAAGGGCTGCTTATGAGGTCTCTAATGGAAAAGCTGACAAGCAGAGTTATAAAGGTTATACCTGATAAAACTTCAGCATTTTCTCTTTTATTAATCCGTTCTAAGAGAGAACAGTTCTATTGAATTTCTAAATATAATGTCTTACACATTTCCACAATGCTTTACCAGTTCTCTCATTTTACTGAATGACAAATCTTACACTTAAATTTAGTTCTCTGGAATACCAATTCAGAACAACTTCGAGCAAATCTGCATGGAAGAATGGGCCAAAGTCATTCCAGAACACTGAGGAAAATTGTACCTACTTATCTCCAAAGACTTTAAGCAAATTTGTATTGGAATTGAATATGTAAGGAACTAGTTTACTTTTTTTTCCTTTTATATAAAAATATTTTTTTTCGTAATGTAAAATTAAGAAAGCTCATTTTAGGATTTAAGTCTCAATATAAATGTTGTATTTTGGAAAAATGAGAATTAGTCAAGGCTCAATATACTTTGAAGGCCACTGTTTTCTTATCAAGGCAAAGGGACACAATTTATAAAGATGTAATAGACAAGAGCCATGACACTTAAAATGGTTTTTAGTGATGTCATCTGTTATAGCATGCTTAGTTATGTCATTTGTGTTATGATTCATTGAAAATGTGTATTATAAACATAATGTACCTCCTTTTATCAAATATAAGATTATTAAAAAGTCAGTATTTCAGTATTTGATCTATAATTGTGATCTATATCACAGTCAGTGGATTGTACATCACAGTCAGTGGATTACGTGTTTTGAACTGATCTAGGATAAGGATAAGATAAATAGTACATGGAGATATTAATAGAACATAAAATTATCATCTTGTAGCAGAATATAATTAAATGCTGAGTTTTCTGCTTAAAATGGGACATGTTTATCCATTGTTTAAGATGAAGGCAGAGTAGGCCCAGCATAAAAATGATCACTAATCATTAAATCAGTATTAAGTCTTCTGTATAGAAGAAGAAAGACAGTAGTCACAGTGTAGGTTGATGAGGCATCAGCTAGTAGAGCTGAAAGAACACATGGAGCCTTAAAGGGTGGTCCACCTTTTGGTTAACTTTTAGTATGTTATAGAATGGCTAATTCTAAGCAATTTTTTAATTGATCTTAATTTTTTAAAAATTGTTGTCGTTTTTTAATTATTTGCCTTCCTATATTGACTCTTTCCAGTTTTCAAATGGGGGGCACAGACCCCAACTAAAAAAAATCTCTGTAAGGTCACACATTTATTGTTATTGCTATTTTTTATTATTAGCCTTTTTATTTAGGCCCTCCCCTATTTATATTTCAGTCACTTATTCAAATCATTGCATAGTTGCTAGGGTAATTTGGACCCTAGCACCAGATGGCTGAGATTGCAAATTAAGCTGCTGAATAAAAAGCTAAATAACTCAAAAAACACAAATAATAAAAAATGAAAACCAATTGCAAATTGTCGCAGATTATCACTCTCTACATCATACTAAAAGTTAATTTAAAGGTGAACAACCCCTTTAAGAGAAAGAGAAGAAAGGTGGGACAGAACGTAAGGGAGGCTAGCAAGAGTGTGTTGAAAATCTGGTGTTGAACTATGCAGTACAAGGTTTAGCAACCACTTGTAGAGACTGGGAAAGATGGAGAAAGGTGAAGAGAAATGTGCAATGAGAATATAGATAAGATAAGCAATAAGGGGCGAATTTGTCCAGTTTCGCATCGGCGAAAAATTTGTGATATTCCTGCAAAAATTTTGATGCCCGCATCAATCTGTGTCAATTTTGACGCCCACAAGTCGATGGGCGTCCGAATAATGTTGACGCGCAACAGTTTTGAAGCGAGCGACTATTCCGACATGTGTCCAAATTTTTTTGACGCTGGCTAATTTTTGCCGTCAAATTTTTGTGAATTTATTTGCCAGCGGTGAAACATGGAATTTCATTGCGGATTCACGTCTGGCAAATTTATTCGCCCATCACTAAAGACAAGACTTGATAGCACCCTTTGAGAGACTGTGTCCAAAGATGCCACAGACATCACACTGTGGCTTCCCTGCACCAGGAGTTTATTTGTGTTTAATTATAATCATTTCAATACATACTCTAGTTGAAAAACAAAAGTATCTAAAAGGTGAAGAAAAAGTTGCTTACATATTCAACACAAGATATTAGGCTTGGTCTGACTAACGTTCAGCCTGTATGATAGTAAAAACTATGTCGTTGATTAAAGATAGTACTGAAAGCCAGGTATGAACTAGCCCTTAGGGTTTTCAGATATGAGTTTCAAAGGTAGTCATCTCTCCTTATGGCAGGTCCATCCCTGAGCGCCAGTATCATTACACCATGCATGTAGATGGTGGGACACTGATTAGTATTCTGTATTTATATACAGTAGAAATGTACTATAGTGCCTTACATAGTTTGCTCATCATTCACATCAGCCCTGCCCCTGTGGAGTTTATAATCCAACTTCCCTATCACATTCATACATCATACATGACCTAGGGTGATTTCCATAACAAGTCAATTTATTTGCCTGCCTGTTTGTTTTTGTAGTGTGAAAGGGAAACAGGAGCACCCAGAGGAAACCCAACAGGCCTAGGGAGAACTTGTCTAGTGGATTAATCAGAAACAAACCCAGGGTCCCAAATCTGCAAGGCAGCAATGCTACCAATGTACAACCACTGCTAAAATATTCTTTTTTTTTGAACAGTAGATAAAATAATCTGATCTCATAGCCATCATGTGCAGTAAGGTTCTAGTTCCTATCCTTTACATTTCAAAACCAAACCTAAAGGCCATGGATCATATTGTAAAGACACAAATTAAAAAAATATATATCATTGAATTATTATTTACTATTCACTTTACCATAATTCTAATAGCAGAAGGGAAGTAGCATAGAACGAAACATATACTATCATTCTACAGCCATTAAACTCTTGTAGATAAAAAATAATTCCCTTTACCAGATTATAAAATCATTTTTTTTAAAAAAATGTTAATCTGAAAACCGCTTTGCCATCATGAATTCATTTCTTCTGCATCTCATAGTGTGTTAATTTTCATTATATTCATTATGCCTGAGACCTCTTTAGGAAATTATTTAAAATCGATCTTTTATTAAGACATTGATGGTTTGCTAACTGTAGTAATAATGTATATAGATTCCTAAAGATAACAAGATGAGAATTATTGCTGTAATATTAGTGCTACTTCAGACTTGCAGGCAATATCCATGTTTTGCTATAATGATGTCTGAAGAAGATAAACCAGGATTTAACGACACATATTTCTGACGTTCATCTTGGCTGGCTATGTTTTATGAAATTATTTAGATTTTTATTGTGTAAAATACATTGCACAGGAATAATTGTTCTTATAAAAGCCTAAACGTTTTTTCGCAACTACAATGAACAAAAAAAACAAGGAAAAGTCAGTTAAGCCTAGCAAGATGGTTATTTTTGCAATTGTCAACTCTGCCTAAAGATTAATTGCAATGGTTTATATTTTTGCTCACAGCACTAACATTAATTTATTTACTTCTTACAATTTCTAGGATTTGTTAACATTAGAAGAGACACGCATGTGTTTCTTCCTATTGTCCTTTTATTCAGGGAAAAATGGGTGCTGCCTAATCATGAGGTGGACAATGCTATGCTGTACCTTTTTCATTTCACAGAAAAAGTAATACATATTGCACTTATAATTATATAATCGATTTGGTGAAGAGTGATGCCGTTTAAAAATTCATCAAAGGAGCTGGATTTAAACTGCACAAGAACTTACAGCACAAAAGTGGCCTGAGACGAATCTTGAAGTTCTGAGGCCTGTGATCTTACAATGTTAGAAGGTATGACAATTCTATGACAGGTCTTTTACTGTGCACGTGGATTGCTTGATCTGTCTTTCTAGGTTTGAGCTGGCATGAGTTTGTCTCTGAGTATGACTTTTCAATTTATCTTTCTTTGTTCATACAGTATATCTTTCTCTCTCTGCCACTCTCTCTAGGCTGGTGCAATTGTATTACTTTCTAGCTTGATCTTTCTCTGGACTCTACAGTATATAAATAATTCACCAATTTGTAATTGGCTACCAAGAGATACAGAGACTAATTTACAAGTGGTGCAGAGTGTATAGTTAACTTCATCTGTGCCCCTTTTTCTTCTTGCTACAAAGTTACTCAGTTTGCAACCAGTATGTGTGTTTTATTCAGGCATATAAGAAAAAGGGAAAAGATTGCAATGCTGGGTCCCCAGGATATGCCATTAGTTCTTCTTCATAATCAAAACCAAAGAGTGGTTGCATGCAACAAATAACAGAACAGGATCCAGCTCCTATACTTTGTCACTTTCCCCTAGTTCACTGCCACTTCTTGCCCATATTAATTAACATGTTATGAAGCATCTCAGACTTGTATGTAGAAACACGGAGCACCACAGGAATGAAGTCAAAAGTATTAATAAAAGTCCAAAAATGTATTGATCCGTTAAAATCTGCACATCATGATAGGAACAGTTAGAGAACCATAGGCTTGAAGCGTTTCGTGGCTATCCAGCCACTTTCTCAAAAAGAAAGTGGCTGGAGTTTTGTCCGGAGTACTTTTCCAATATGTGATGCACATAGAGGAGAAGTTACACATTGTGGTGCTCCCTGGTAATTAATTTCTTGGACTATGAAGCATCTCAGAGCCAAAGTAAAATAATAACTTGCCCCTTTGACAGTAGGTCCTACAACTACTTCCAACAAATTTTCTATAAAGCAGGCAGTAATGTCATCTGGTAAAGTTTGAACAGTGTTTATTTAGAATGTCATATAGAGGAGCATCCAGCATTTAGATTCACAAGCTTACTTATTTCGGTGTGCACGCCAATTGATGTGTTCACCTTCACATCCTTGAAGAATTTCCAAAATAGATAGCAGCACTCCCATATAGCATAAAAAGCCTTTATTTCAAAATATTCATCGGGCACAGCAACGTTTCAGACCACCTGGTCCTTTTTCAAGCTGACAAAGTTAAAAACTGCATAATTGCACTTCCTTAAATAGCCACATTAACAATGCCACCTAGTGGTTACAACGTATCATAATGTTGCATAAATATCAATTGTTACATCATTCAGTACACAGTTTAGTTACAATTACATTATATCTATTTGTAGCATATTAGCCGACTTAGCTTTTGTTGCTTCAATGATATCTAGTATTCACTAGGAGATAAGCAAAGTGATGTGTCATATTAAAAACACTTAAAATCCATAAAAATGCCATAATCGTATCAAAAAAAAATTTGTATCAAAAGATTTTTTTTATCAAAAATAGTAAATTTATAACAGAGGATACAGTTCGTATTCCTTATTTAGACCACCTGGTGTAAGGGTTCCAAGTTTTTTAATCCAATTTGCTTCACACCTTAATAATTGTTTTACCCTATCACCACCTCTCCTAGGCCTAGGAATCTGTTGTAAAATTTGGAACCGTAGCTGGGAAACTGAGTGTCCTGCCTCATCAAAATGACAAGCCACAGGATTCTGTTTTACCTTTCTCTTTATGTCGGATTTGTGTTCACCTATCCTTTCTTTTGCTTGTCTAGTGGTTTGTCCAATATACATCAGACCACATGGGCACTTTATAGCATATACTACAAATGTAGATAAACATGTATAGTAACCTTTGATCTTAAAGGTATTGCCCCTATGTGGGTGGTATATCGTGTCCCCTTTGATACAACTGTTGCATTGTTTACAAGAGAGGCAGGGAAAAGTACCATTCTTTCTACTACAAAGAGTTGCTTGTCTCTTTTCTTTCCCTACTCCAACATCCGCTCGTACTAACTTATCCTTCAGGGATTGAGCTCTCCTAAATGATAACAAGGGGGGATTCTGAAACACAGGTATCCCTTGGCAAGCTATTTTTAGTATGTCCCAATGTCTTTTGATTATTTTACCAACATCTCTAGATAGGGAATTATAGGAGCTTACAAAGGCTACTCTATCATCCTTTTTGGACCTTCTTTTAACAGTTTGACACATTATCTCATTTTTTGATTTTTTTAGGGTATTTTTGGGATAACCCCTTGTAATTAATTTATTCTCCATCTCATCCAGCCTCTTTTCCAACATATTCTCTTCAGAGACAATCCTTTTGACACGTGCAAATTGCTATCTTGGCACAGATCTTTTTACATGTGCTGGATGGGATGAAGAATACATCAATAGGGTATTTTTATCTGTGGGCTTAACATATAAATCTGTAGCCAATTTACTATTATTTTTGTAAACCCATACATCTAAAAAATTGATCCTACATAGATCTGCATGTATTGTAAACTTCAAGGAGCTTAAATATCCATTTAGCTCACAAAAGAATGTGTCCAGGGTTGACTGTTGCCCCTCCCACAGCATGAAGACGTCATCGATGTATCGAAACCAACATCTACAATTTTTCAAAAATGTTTCGTTTCGGTACACATATGTTTCTTCAAAAAGATTCACAAAAATATTAGCATAAGTAGGGGCCACATTTGACCCCATTGCTGTACCGCAGCATTGTTCATAAAAGTCATCCTGGAACATAAAATAATTTCTTTCCAGAATCACTCTCAGGAGCCTGGTAATCAATCGTTTTTGTGCCCCATCCCAACATGGATCCTTATGTAGACACATTTCAACTGCCTCAATTCCACCTTCGTGGGGTATATTCGTATAAAGGCTTTCTATATCAAGGGTGACTAGAATAGTATTGTCACTAATTGCATTCATTTGTTTCAATTTGCTTAAAAAATCAGAAGTGTCTAAAACAAAGGATTTCTGTTTCTCCACATATGGGCGTAACACCCTATCCAAAAAAAACGCAATCGGGTTGAATACAGATTGTATCCCTGCCACAATTGGACGTCCCGGGGGAAGTTCTAAACTTTTATGGATTTTGGGCAGGGTATACAAAACAGGAGTAACCGGATTGGATTGTTTCAAAAAAACTGCCAACTTTCCATCAATTACCCTATTATCAATTGCTTCCTCCAAAATTTTATTAATCACATCTTGTATTTTTGGTAAGGGGTCTGTGGAAAGTGGAGTATATGTCTTGATATCCATTAACATATTTTTAATACTTTGTATATAAGCTACCCTGTCCATCACAACCACCGCTCCTCCCTTGTCAGTGGGTTTAATTATTACTTCTTTATGGGCTTGTAAATTTTTAAGGGCTGTTTTTTCCGATTTAGTAAGATTAGACATACATCTTTCTGATTTTTTCAATCTATACGCATCTTCTAATTTCTTAATATCGTCCTTCACCATATCTATATATGTATCTACACCTTTACATGTTTTATCTGGTGTAAAATTGCTCTTCAGATGCAAATCAAACATGGACAATGTAAACTTATTTTCATATGTATTACCTGATATTTGCTTTACATTTTCCAATGTCCCAAAGTGTGCCTTTAATTTAATGGTTCTAAAAAACCTAGTTAGATCCAAATCCAACCCAAAGAAATCTGGTGATGAGTCAGGGCAGAATGATAGGCCCTTTTGTAGTACTGTTTGTTCATCATTCATTAAAATATGCGAAGATATATTTACCACCAGCGGGCAGGACGCTTCCGATCTCTCCGAGGGCGTTCTGACTTCCCCTTTGTTCCGATGTTTCCTGCCACCTCTCCTTCTCCTTCTGCCTGGCTGCTGCTGTCTTGCGAGCCACCTAAAAAATACAGTGATGTTGTGGAGGAGTCCGTGTCTGCACCCCTGGCCGACGTCTTCATCGCTGTCTGTCTGGGCTCTCTCCTTCCCCATGGCTGGCCTCTGTAGTTACCTCTCCAAAAGTTGTGCCGTGGATTCTCTGTCTGTGCCCAGCGGTACACTCGATCATTTTCGTAGTCTGCGCCATCACGCTGAAACTTTTGGTGCTTCCGCTTCTCTACCTCCTCCTGGAACTGACGCATTGAGCTCAGCAGTTTGTTACGTCCCGCATCAAACTTTTCAGCCGCCTCTACATTACGTAGCTCCTGTTCCAGTACTGCTTTTTTCTTGGCACAGGTAGGAAGTTCTTTCTGTATACGTTCCATCAGGGCCAGTTCCAGATCTAATGAGCATTTATTAAGGATTGATTCCCATCGCTCCACAAAGATTTCATCTTCCTGGAACATAATAGGCCGCAAATGAGAGCGCAGACCACGTGGAATTCGTTTCAGTTTGTAATACTCTGCCAGAGTTTTCAAATGTAAGTCAAGTGCAATAAATCGTTTGCATTCTTTTTCCCATTCTCTGTATAAATTTATGGCATCTGGTTGGGATAAAAAGTCTCTTTGTGTGGAGACTGCAGTTAAAATCTTTGTCGCCTCCAATTCAGTATAAGCATATGTATTCGCTTTTTGAGACATTTTAAAGCTTTTAATCAATGCACGGATATGGTGAGATCTACAGCATATAGAGGAGCATCCAGCATTTAGATTCACAAGCTTACTTATTTCGGTGTGCACGCCAATTGATGTGTTCACCTTCACATCCTATATAAATTTACTATTTTTGATAAAAAAAATCTTTTGATACAAAAATTTTTTTTGATACGATTATGGCATTTTTATGGATTTTAAGTGTTTTTAATATGACACATCACTTTGCTTATCTCCTAGTGAATACTAGATATCATTGAAGCAACAAAAGCTAAGTCGGCTAATATGCTACAAATAGATATAATGTAATTGTAACTAAATTGTGTACTGAATGATGTAACAATTGATATTTATGCAACATTATGATACGTTGTAACCACTAGGTGGCATTGTTAATGTGGCTATTTAAGGAAGTGCAATTATGCAGTTTTTAACTTTGTCAGCTTGAAAAAGGACCAGGCGGTCCGAAACGTTGCTGTGCCTGATGAATATTTTGAAATAAAGGCTTTTTATGCTATATGGGAGTGCTGCTATCTATTTTGGAAATTTATTTAGAATGTCACCAGACTCTTTCAGTAAGACAGAAAGAGAGAGAGAGAGAGAGAGAGAGAGAGAGAACGCGAGGTGAGAATAGCACATTTTGTTTTGAATATTTATCTGAAATTATTTTGGGAATGTCAGTCAAAAGAATAAGGGGAAAGAGGGTGCTTTTGCCACCCTAAAAGCCCAGGAATAAGATTATATAGTCTCAATCAGGCTTTAACCAAAAATTCGTTATTCACACCAGTCCTTAGTGGAATTTACAATCTAAGGTCACAACAAAGCACATGTTATGGGCAGTTTTATTTTCAAGTGCACAACTCATGGTACTGTGCAAACATACAATATATAGATAAAAAAAAAAGTTGCATGTCATTTGTAACCAGTGAGAAAAATAACTTAATGGTATAAATGTTAAATAAAAAGATCAAGGAATTGATTCCATTACCTTTTCAAAGCCAGGATGTTTTTATTTCTTCAGACACAAACTTGAGACACCATCACTGAGATCAAATAATAATAGCTCGAGCAAATGTTTGAACTTGATGGGCACTTCATAGTTCAGCTTCAGTTATTTATTGTACGGTGTTGATCTAAGATCTGATCTGATGATTTTCTTTTCTGCCTTTAAGGCAAGTTGCCTTTGGATTGCAGACTACTGACTTGAATTTTTCTGGGAGCTTTATAAAGATTGTTACAAGTTAAAGGTGTCAGTTATAAAGAATCAATTTGTGTGAGAATGTGTAGCTTCAGTTTCATATGGAAAACATTTAATAACATAAATAGATTGTATTTCAATAACCTCTATGAAAATGTATTCTCTAATCTCTGTCATCTTCATGTTTTACCACGATAACTGCATGCAAGTGGGACAGAGAATCTCCATTTAAGAGCCAATCTAGACCTTAACAATAATGAGATCAAGTGTTAGCTAAGTTGCTACTGGCAATGAACCCAGACAGGGTTTGTCTGATAATTTACTCAGGAAAAGCAATGTTAGATGTAATATACTTGCAATTTATACTAGTGTGTAAGTGATTCTTGGTTACATAGTAACATAGTTACATAGTTAAATCGGGTTGAAAAAAGACAAAGTCCATCAAGTTCAACCCCTCCAAATGAAAACCCAGCATTCATACACACACCCCTCCATACTTTCACATAAATTCTATATACCCATATCTATACTAACTATAGAGTTTAGTATCACAATAGCCTTTGATATTATGTCTGTCCAAGAAATCATCCAAGCCATTCTTAAAGGCATTAACTGAATCAGCATCACAACATCACCCGGCAGTGCATTCCACAACCTCACTGTCCTGACTGTAAATTTAAACCTACATTGCTTCAAATGAAAGTCTTTTATTCTAGTCTGAAGGGGTGGCCTCTGGTACGGTGATCCTCTTTATGGGTAAAAAGGTCCCCTGCTATTTGTCTATAATGTCCCAAATAATCCCAACCTGACAGTCTACCCTAATAATTTAAGTCTTCCATCCCTCTAACCAGATAAGTTGCACTTAGTCTCTGCACTCTCTCCAGCTCATTTATATCCCTCTTAAGAACTGGAGTCCAAAACTGCACTGCATACTCCAGACGAGGCCTTACCAGGGACCTATAAAGAGGCATAATTATGTTTTCATCCCTTGAGTTAATGCCCCTTTTTATGCAAGACAAAACTTTATTTGCTTTAGTAGCCACAGAATGACACTGCCCAGAATTAGACAACTTGTTATGTACAAAGAACCCTAGATCCTTCTCATTTAAGGAAACTCCCAACACACTGCCATTTAGTGTATAACTTGCATTTATATTATTTTTGCCAAAGTGCATAACCTTGCATTTATCAACATTGAACCTCATTTTTCAGTTTGCTGCCCAGTTTTCCAACTTAGACAAATCACTCTGCAAATTGGCAGCATCCTGCATGGAACCTATAGTTCTGCACAATTTAGTATCATCTGCAAAAATAGAAACAGTACTTTCAATGCCCACCTCCAGGTCATTAATAAACAAGTTGAAAAGCAAGGGACCTAGTACAGAGCCCTGTGGTACTCCACTAACAACACTGGTCCAATTATAAAAATTTCCATTTACCACCACTCTTTGTAGTCTACCACCACTCTTTTGTAGTGCCATCCCAGAATCGATGTCCCCAAGATCTATTATGCATAAGACCATGCTGGCACAAACTCATAGTATTATGATTTGCTATGAAGTCCAGTATCTTATCCTTTATTAACCCTTCGAAAAGCTTTCCTACCACTAACATCAGACTAACTGGCCTATAGTTTTGAAGCTGAGAACGGGATCCCTTTTTGAATAGTGGCACCACATTAGCAATTCGCCAGTCTCTCGGCACTATGCCAGACCTCAAAGAATCCTGAAAAATTAAGTAAAGAGGTTAGGCAATCACAGAGCTAAGCTCGCTAAGTACCCTGGGATGAATACCATCTGGCCCAGACCTTTGTTTATCTTAACATGTTCTAGTCTCTTTTGAATTTCCTCATGTGTGAACCATGCATCACTAGTTGCACTACCAGAACTGGCACATCAAGAAGGAAACCTTCATTAACTGGTTCTTCATTTGTGTTGACAGATGAAAAATACATGTTCAGAATCTGCGCTTTTTGTTTGTTTTCATCAACCAGCTGACCCCCCTCTGATTCTAAAGGTCCCACCCCTTCCTGCTTCATTTTTTTACTACATATTTAAAAAATATTTTTGGATTCTTTTTACTGCTTGCTGCAATATCCTTTTCCATATCAATTTTAGCTTGCCTTATAGCTTGTTTGCATGATTTATTGGCCTCCTTGTACCTTTAAACATGATTTGGCTGTCCCAGCTAACTTGAAAGCCTTAAAAGCAAGTCTTTTCTTACCCACCTCAACACCAACACTTCTATTGAACCAAAAAGGTTTTGCTTTGCAACGGCGTTCCTTGCTTACAAGGAGAATATACTGACATGTATATTTATTCATTCATTCATTTTAAAGACTTTCCATTTTTGTTCTGTGTTTAACAATTTAAAAAGCATTTCCCACTTAATATGTTGCAGAGATGCCCTTATACTGTAAAAGTTTGCACATCTGAAATTTAGTGTTTTAGCTACTCCCTTATAGAATTGCTTCTGCAACAGAATCTCAAAGGAGACCATGTTATGATCACTATTCCCTAAATGCTCACCCACACAAATGTTAGAGATGAGTTCAGTATTATTAGTTATGACAAGGTCCAAAGGAGAGTTATCCCTAGTAGGTTCTTGAACGAGCTGGAATAAAAAGTTTTCATTCAGCATATTTACAAACCTACTAGCTTTTTCTGTCTTAGCAACCCCATTACCCCAGTCAATGTCTGGATAATTGAAGTCACCCATGGTAATAACTTGACCCAGCTGTGAAGCCGCTTCTACCTGCAAAAGTAGCTGGGATTCATACTCGACACTAATATGAGGTGGTTTATAGCATACACCAATGATAGTTCACTTTGTAACCTTTTGCCCAGTCAAAATCTCTACCCAGAGGGATTCCACTCCCTCACCAGTGCCAGCTATTGTTATTTCTTTAGTGCATGGCTTACTTTTTTTTAGTGAGGACTTTTCGGATTTTGATAAATAACCACCTATAAGTTATCACTGATGTGGCAGTTGAGATTGTCTGGTTGGCATGGTTGTCATTAAAGAAGAAGACACAGAATCAGAATTAAAAGTTGAAACGAATGGTAGCAGTGAATATGACAGGAAATAAGAGTCATGTGAAAGAGAGAATGTAAGGCTGGAACTGCATTCGCCACTCCGAAACTCCATGTTAGTATGTGGCATAAGTGCCTTTTGGCTGATGAAACTGAGAACTGACAACAACAAAGGCCTGAGGACAAATTCCACTGAGAATTGCCTAAGGTGAAAGTGTCAAAACCTACAATCTCATGGTCTGATTTTAGGTCTCCTCTGCTAGTCTCTGAGGGCATTTTTTTTTTCCAAATTCTGGTAATTGACCATTTACCTGTTTTCTGAATACTGCCTGCTCTGACCTGTGCTTGAAAGTGAACTTTAACCTACATATTCCTTTGTTACCAAGCTACCAAACTTTGCCTGTAGGGACCCATAGGTTTAATAGCCCCTATGGCTTTAAATATCTACAGGTTCAGTTGTCTTAAGGTGGCCATACACGGATAGATCCGCTCGTTTGGCGATGTCGCCAAACGAGCGGATCTCCCTCCGATATGCCCACCTTGAGGTGGGCAATATCGGGCTGATCCGATCGTGGGCCCTAGGGCCCAACGATCGGATCCTAGCGTTCGCCAAACGGGCGGTCGGATCGCGGGACCGCATCAACGAACAGATGCGGCCGCGATCCGACGGGATTTTTAACCCCATCCGATCGAGATCTGGCCGACTTTCGGCCAGATCTCGATCGGGGAAGCCCGTCGGGGGCCCCCATACACGGGCCAATAAGCTGCCGACTTGGTCTGTCGGCAGCTTTTATCGGCCCGTGTATGGCCACCTTTAGTTGCTTGGCAATACAGAATGTATCAAACTTCATTTGCATATGGCCTTCCACCTTAGGAACAGGGTGGTTGTCTGCTCTTGGTTCTGGGCATGTGCCCATTTAAAGTCAGGGTACAGAGCCCTGTGAATGAAGTATTAGATAGAGGCAGTACAGTCAGTTAGGGTTGAGATAAAAAGAGCAGTTCTGAGCTCCAACATAGGAGCGTCAGTTCCAGTGAACTTTAACCTGCATATTCCTTTGTTACCAAGCTACCAAACTTTGCCTGTGTAGAGACCCGTAGGTTTAATAGCCCCTATGACTTCAAATATCTACAGGTTCAGTTGCCTTAGTTGCTGGGCAGTAGGGAATGTATCTAAGTAAGTTCATTTGAATATGGATGCTATTGGCTAGCAGGTAGAGTGACCACTTCCTGCCTCACTTTGATGTAGTGCTGCGAAAGGAGTGGTACTTCCTCTTTGCCTTCCGCCTTAGGAACAGGGTTGATGTCTGCTCTTGGGCCTGGCCATGTGCCCTTTTAAAGTCAGGGTACAGGGCCCTGTGAATGAGGCATTTGATAGAGGCAGTATAGTCAGTTAGGGTTGAGATAAAAAGAGCAGTTCTGACATAGGAGTGTCAGTTTAGGAGGTATCTCTCCCAGGCCATATTGCCTGTAGTGCAGGGATCCTATTGAAGAGGGAATCAGGATAGAGGATTTCCCTGAGGTGATCCAGTCCACTACTGGGTGTGTCACAGAGGTGAAGATTTATAATTAATTTGATACTTGTATACCTATCCACACCTATACCTGTGTACCTATCTACAAGCACGCAATGCTTTAGAAACAATATTACCTAATTACAAAAATGCTGATATATGATATATTCAATTAAAATTATGCTATGTTAAATTTTGAATGTTGAATTTGACATGTATATGCATGGTGAGCACTTCTAGACATAGATAAAAAAAAAGATTATGGGTAATCTTATTCTTTTCCATATAACTTAGTCTTGCTTCACATTCCCCTAAGGGTTTCTTTTATCCATTCTCCATTAATCATGGCATTACCATTTGATGTCATTTTCACAAAATAGCAATGGAATCAACATCACACTACATTTGATTTATGGGTATAATAGGTATAATCACTTTCATAACAAATATTTTCTACTGAAAGTTCAGCTATTTTGTATAATCTTTTTTACATACTGTAGGTTGAGGTTAAATTGTAGTATACAATAGTCTATATAAAATAAAATACATTTTTCATAAACAGTAATTTGTAGCAAGAATACAATTTAGGTTTTTTAATTCATATTTACCTAAACCACTGGGGATTTTTTGTTTATGTTACTGTATACAGTATGTCTTTTTTAAGATTTTTAAATTGTCACAATTTTTTGAAACTAGGCATCAGTTGTGATGTTTACTTTTATATTCATGTGAGTAAAAGTGTATCATTTTGGTTTTCACTTCTGGTGAAATCCTTATTGTGACATTACATTCACTATAGTGATGACCTAAGTTCTAAAATATGGGATTCTTTGATGACCTTTATTACGGAATTAGCATTTTGTCCACTGCCCAATGTCTCAACAGATTGTTCAATATCCCTAAAAATAAATATAAATAAATATATTTTCAATCATTGCCTACCCGCGACATATCATCAAGGTAGGAATCCTAAAAATTCAAATAATCCAAATTTCTTCATATAGAATCAAGTAGATCAAACCATATCAAACCATATATTTTTTTTTTAATTTCTCTAAAACTCTACAATTCCAATATTTATATAAGTGTTAAAACGATAAACTCTACAAAACTGTGTCAGGTAAAAGCTGTAAAAGATTTTTTTCCTCTAGTAATTGTCCAATAAATTCAAATTTTTAGAGGTTATAGAGTGTCTGTATTTTTAAGTGCATTGTTCACATTTTTTCATTTGCCCTTTTTATATTCAGATTTTTAATAACTTTCATAAAATTTGGCCATTAAAAATAGGCCTTTACATATACCATTTTCTTCAGCATTTGTACTACCCCCTTGATAAAAGCACTTTTCCCAGTATGATTAAATTAAAATCTAATTGACAAAATAATGCTTTATTTTAGATGACAACAATCTTTTTCATGTTTAGCAAGATTAAACAGCAAAGTGACAGCTACAAAACACTGAATCTATCCTAGTGCTCATGCACATGATTTGAACTCATGGGTTCTTAGTATATTCTTTGATACACAACGCTTCCTACCTTAATGTATTACAATTCTAGATTTTAATGCGCATAAAAAAATAGTATCTTTCCCAATGTAACATATCAAAGATTAACATAAAAATTTTAAAAACAAAAAACACTTCCCCATGTGAACTGTGTGAAAAAAACACTTCAATGTACCTGAAATTAGTTTATATCTACTATTATATTTAACTGTTACATGTTATTTTGTCTGGCACTTTATAATTCACTGTGGATAATTGTTTTGTCACTTCTGAATATTGCCTTTTGTAATGTGGCAAGATAGATGCTCTTAGTTGGAGGAATTGCCCCAAAGGATAATATTAGCATTCACTCATTTAAACAAAGCATCGTCATGACTCCTGGTTAGTGGTTACTAAGCGCATATTAAGTACACAACAATATCCTTCAAGCCCTCTGCAATAAGAGGAATAAATATTTGTTTATTTATATTTACAATAGCAATAACAGCCTTGTTGTAGGAGGACAATTCACTGTATTTAAAATTGACCTTGTAACCTAACCTTAGCAGGATGGTGACCCATGGATAAAGGACCACTGCTCATCAGAATGTTGTATATGTGCCCTGTGCCTTGTATTTATTTCCGTTATTGGTTATAAAGGGTGTATAGGTCATGCTGTAATGCTGAGCACAGTAGGAATGCAGATTATCTCCCTTCTGTGCCTAAAGCGGAATATCTGCATTGACAAAATGTGAACATGCAATCAATATGTGAAATTACAAATACACATTAAACAATTGAACATACAATGTCATGTCAATTAATTTACTCATCATGCTGTATATCTATATATATATATATATATATATATATATATATATATATATATATATATATATATATATATATATATATATATATACTCAAAGGAAGACCAGCAACACCAGGATTTCAGTGTAACAAAGCAAAGTGTATTCAAATATACATGAAAAGCCGACGTGACGTTTCGGTCCACGCAGGGACCTTCCTCATGGCCCCTGCGTGGACCGAAACGTCACGTCGGCTTTTCATGTATATTTGAATACACTTTGCTTTGTTACACTGAAATCCTGGTGTTGCTGGTCTTCCTTTGAGTATCTACAATTTTTACCTTGCACCCAGGTAACACGTCATCAGCAGGGTGCTGTCCTAATGAGGATATATATATATATATATATGCTACCAAAATGAAACCACACTCACAGGACTTATTACATGATAAAAAAGTGATTTATTCAATGTAATTTATTCATGAAATAAGTCCAGCGAGTGTGGTTTAATTTTGGTAGTAAATATTTTATGGTGTATAATCAGCACCCAGGCAGCTGTTTGGCTGCTTTTCTGAGTGCACCAGACGGGACTGTATAAACCTGCTTGCTTTGACCAATCTCGTCTGGCTATAAAATTCCTTGGAGTGCTGCTATTATTTGCTGTCTTTTGTATTTCTATTTGGACTAGCACCCAGGTTATGAACATTGGCTTAAGGTGTGCGCTCCTATCTGCTGCACTATATATATATATAATACACAAAAGCCATGAATATCCTGTAAATTATATCCTTATAAACGGTGAGTTCTGATGTCATCAGTTATAAACGGTGAGTTCTGATGTCATCAGTTATAAACGGTGAGTTCTGATGTCATCAGTTATAAACGGTGAGTTCTGATGTCATCAGTTATAAACGGTGAGTTCTGATGTCATTTCTGTCACATGACTCATTGAAATTTGTGTATTATAATAAATAAAGTACCCCCAGTTGTAAAATATGAGGATATTAGAAGTTACCTCGGAGTTCCATGACCTGTATAAATACACTCGGCCTTCGGCCTCGTGTTTTTATATGGTCATGAAACTCCTCCGAACTTATAATATCCCTATATTTTACAAAAGGGGGTACTTTATTCACTATATATATATATATATATAAAAGAAACAAGGGAAAGTTGTGCTCACCACTAATTTTTAAAACCATTAGGCAGGGGTGCAACGAGGCTGTGACCAAAAAATACAAAAGTCCTCTGCACTCAACCCATTAACAATATATTTAGGACATTGAGACATTTTGTGCATACTGCTACTGAAAAATGCCTTACCCTTTAAACAAAACAGGGTTTGTTTGTCCATATATTGCAATATATTTAAGCTGGCCAACTACGTCAAAGTCATCCCATATCTGGCCAGTCCTATGCTCAATATTCATCTGATTCATTAAGAATTCTATTGCTTCATTATACATTTTACAAAGGGCCTAAGTTTTACCAGCAACTTACTTCTTGACTCCCTAAAACATGTGTATTATAATAAATAAAGTACCCCCAGTTGCAAAATATGAGGATATTAGAAGTTACCTCGGAGTTCCATGATATGGTCATGAAACTCCTCTGTAACTAATATCCTTATAATACACAAAAGCCATGAATATCTTGTAAATTATATCCTTATAAACGGTGAGTTCTGATGTCATCAGTTATAAACGGTGAGTTCTGATGTAATTTCTGTCACATGACTCACCGAAATTTGTGTATTATAATAAATAAAGTACCCCCAGTTGCAAAATATGAGGATATTAGAAGTTACCTTGGAGTTCCATGACCTGTATAAAAACACTCGGCCTTCGGCCTCGTGTTTTTATATGGTCATGAAACTCCTCGGTAACTTATAATATCCTTATATTTTACAAAAGGGGGTACTTTATTCACTATATATTTTACAAGAGGGGGTACTTTATTCACTATATATTATCTGAACAAAGTTCTGCACTCACTGCAACTGTATTTTATTTTAGTTACCCCAGTGTTTCAGTCAATGCAACAGTGACTTTCCTACAAACTTTGCACACAATGATGCAAATCCCTTTATATGTCTTGTGGTGAGGTCATTACCAGGATACCTGGGAAAGTCCAGGACGGAGCTTATTTATGCCCCAGATTCCTAACAGAGTGGTTCCGGGACTGCTAGTCCAGCCCGGGTGTTTTGAGTTGTCCTGAGGTATCTCAGGTGGTTAATTAAAAAGGCAGCTCAAGCCAGAGTGGAGAGTTCCTGGCCGGAGAAAAGACACAGGAAAGCTGCCTGTGTGAGAGGGATTGAAATCACCAAAAGGTTTGGGATTTTGTATAATCCTGTATGTTATCTGTTTTGGGGAGACAGGTGGTAGGCCTTCTCCTGGTTAGTTAGGAAACTGACTTGTATTAGTTAGAAGCCCATTAAGTGGCAAGGATTTTATTTTGAATTATTTGTTTTGTTTATTTTGCTGCAAGAGACAATAAACTGCCAAAAAGAGACTATACTCTCCTGAGTTGTGCTTGTGCTGTGGACTGTGTTACCCCCTGAAAACTGATCCCAGCTACCCAAACCCTTACAGTCTCCTCACAACAATGTTTGCACCCCACATGAAGTGAAAAACCAGTGCCCAAACTTAACAAAATTTTTGGAATGTTGCGCTAATTTCAATAAAATATACATTTTTTAAAGCACACCCAGTGCAGCCTGCTGCCTTGTGATCTGCGACCTGCAGCAGGTCTGGTACCCACGGAATACCCACAAAATGCTCAGTTTTGGGTATAAAGTACCCAATTCACCAACCAGGCAGATGGTCCATTGGCCAGGCATCATGGGCAGAGACATGCAAATCACTCTTTTATGATTTGACATCTTCCAATATGAAACAGGCTGTCTGCAAGTTTGGATATATGGCTCTGAACCATTAGGCTGTATTTGTGATATAAAACCAGTGGTTCTGGATGTATAGTTGGCCAAAGGGACACAAAGGAGTGATTTGCATGCCTCCGTCCATGATGCCTTATGGGAGAATAAAATCTAAAATTTTTGGTATTTAGACAGTGCTGTGTGTATGGCATGAGACAAGTAAATACCTTCTGATTTCAGAACGCTTCACTTTGCATGTAATTGCTTGTGAGGAGCTTTTTGGCTCCTTTTAGCCCATCTCATCCTAACCAGGTTCGGTTTTCTATTTCCCATATTTCCAGCATGGTTGTGATTTCAAGGTGAGTTGAGCTTGAGACAACAAAACAAACGCAACTGTACAAGCAAGTGGAAGGAATTTCATTATTTCTTGCAACATTTTTGTGCATTATTAGCACAGCATTTCTATTATCTTATGTTACTATTATGTTTTTCAATTTTTGGTAGATTTTTTTTTTCCAAATTGTTTTGTGTATTTGTACAGTTAGGAAGTGAGCTGTCAATCAAAAACCTGTATATAGATATTAATAATTACTAATAAGTAATTGGTATTGGTATTAATAGAACAGAATATATGTCTATATTCATTTGTTTTTTGGTTTTTATGTTAAAGTGTGTATAGATTTTATCACACATGGTCATACATATCTTCACCACAAGAGGGTGTTCCTTGATAACTGATAAAGACCTGCAGCGTTCTATTAAATTCTATTAAATAAAGAAGCAGGTGTACAAAGCTGTATTATTGTATGATGTTATTGTTTTAAACTCTCTTATAGTGTTTTTCCATATTGTTATTTGCCTCCCATTTGTTTTTATTTCTAATAGAAAAAGAATGTTGAGCATGTTTGGAGGCAATATAAAGGCTCTGTGGGTTTGAATAAAAAGTCTACAAACTTCACAAAGGGGTTCCATCTTTCAGAAATTGGCAAACCCAGTACCCCAGTCAATGTCTGGATAATTAAAGTCACCAATAACAATAATAATAATAATAACTTGACCTAGTTGCAAAGAAGCTTTTACTTGTAATAGTAGCTGGGTTTCATGTTAGTCACTTATACGAGGTGGGTTGTAGTATACACCAATGATCATTTTCTTTGTAACCTTTTCCTCAGTTGAAATCTCTACCTGAAAGGATTTCACATCCTCCCCAGTGCCATCAATGGATATTTCTTTAGTGCATGGGTTCAGGCTTTACATACATACACACTCCTTCACCCTTTTTAATCTATCTGTCCCTTCTAAAAAGGGTGCAACCATTTAAATTCACAGCCAAGTCACGTTTCATCCCACCAGGTCTCAGTGATACCAATTATATTATAATTTTAAGAGCATGCAACTCTAACTCTAGCTCTCCCATTTTACCTTACAAACTCTGTGAATTTGCCAGCATACAGTGAAGCTTACTTCCTTTCCTTTTGTAATTTACATTACTTAATGGAGAATTATATCTTAAGTTGTGTATGACTGTGGACCACGAGGGCTCACTTATTGATGGGAAAAGTGCAAAAAGTAGGTGCTAATGTAACACCCTCTTGGCAACCCTACTGGTGCCAAGGTTGTACCGTCTTACCACCTCAGGTCCTGAGTCCCCTTTGCAAGGTGAAAGGGTACTGGGAAGTTCCTGTTCTGGCAGTGCCTCCACCTAATGGGATCCGGGAATACACCTGCAGGTGGCCCCATTATGAAAACATTCAAACACACAAAGTACTGTGTAACAAATAACTTTATGTAAGAGAAAAAGGCAAAGTAAAATACATTACATATTAACTGACCCACTATCCTGGGAATGTATGCCAGTCCAGTCCTGGCCCTCCATAACAGGCAAAGTCCCGCAACTCCTTTGGCAGACTAAGAGTCTCAGTCCATTTTCCCCACATTTGTCACCAGGTAGCGCTACCTGCCCCAAATACCTTTCCCGTTGGACCAGGTACTTACTCCCACATGCAGGCATCAACAAAGCCTTTGTCACAAACTGAAAATATGCTGGATCCTCTCTTTTTCTACCCTCCCCTGGGCACAACTCACCCTGGGGATTCACTCAGATGGATAGGCTCATCCAGAGGCATTCACAACGATGAAATCCATTCCATGAAGCACATGCAGCTTGCTTTATCCTCCAGACATAGCTCCCAACACTGTCTATAGCGCAAGCAAATTAAGTCCTCCTCTGTTGAACTACAGCTCCCAGCACTCTCCATAGCGCAAGCACACAAAAAGGCATCCAAGCTCTAAACCCGAAGGGTTGAGCTACCAGGCATTGGAGTACCCTGCCTCAGGCTTGGCAGGCCTATCAAACTCCACTTTAGCCTACATCTTGCCAGCTCAAAATCACTCTCTCTCTCTCCTCAGTTAAGTAGCATTCAGCAATAAACCGTGTGAGCACATGGCTCTCCTATTTATAGAAAATGGTGCAGCAGCAACACCTAGTGACACTTTCCAGGATATCTGCCATGCTGCATCAGCACAAGGGCTCTTGCCCCTGCCAAAACTCTATGAGACCCTGTAGCTACACAAACAGGGGTTTCCCACCATGTGGTTCAGATTTTCAGAAACAGAGGGGAATTAATCCTCTGTATCCCTACACAAGATACAATGTTTTTCTTACTTTATGCATTGCCCTGCCATCAGCAGCTGTGGGCTCAGGTCTGAAGCACAAGAACCTGCAATTCTCCCATGAATACACCAGTGCATACATTTAGCAGCTCTGTATTCATGAAGGGAGGTGAAAAGGTGTCCCATCTCTCTTTCCCAATCTGTTTTAGATGCAAAGGAGCGCCGTCCTTAACACCTGTCCTATGAAAAGTTGCTATGTGAACAAAACAGGGATTGTTTGTCCATATATTGCAATATATTTAAGCTGGCCAACTACGTCAAAGTCATCCCATATCTGGCCAGTCCTATGCTCAATTTTCATCTGATTCATTAAGAATTCTATTGCTTTATTATACATTTTACAAAGGGACTAGTAAGTTGCAGGTAAAACTTTGTAAAATGTATAATGAAGCAATAGAATTCTTAATGAATCATATCAAGGTTGAGCATAGGACTGGCCAGATATGGGATGACTTTGACGTAGTTGGCCATCTTAAATATATTGCAATATATGGACAAACCATCCCTGTTTTGTTTAAAGGATAAGGCATTTTTCAGTAGCAGTATGCACAAAATGTCTCTGTCTTAAATATATTGATAATGGGTTGAGTGCAGAGGAGTCTTGTATTTGTCTATATGTATTTTGTAGTCACAGCCTCATTGCACCCCTGCCTAATTGTTTTAAAAATTAGTGGTGAGCACAACTTTCCCTTGTTTGTTATAGTTATACAGGAGCAGTGACCAGCTCCATGTTGTAGCACCCACTCCTCCCAGCTATAGTCAGGTGATCCCACTGGTGTCTAATAAAAGGGCAGCCAAGTATGGAGGTTTACTTTGAAAGCAGCTAGTAAGTTGCAGGTAAAACGTAGTCCCTTTGTAAAATGTATAATGAAGCAATAGAATTCTTAATGAATCAGATGAAAATTGAGCATAGGACTGGCCAGATATGGGATGACTTTGACGTAGTTGGCCATCTTAAATATATTGCAATATATGGACAAACAATCCCTGTTTTGTTTAATTGGTAAGGCATTTTTCAGTAGCAGTATGCACAAAATGTCTCTGTCTTAAATATATTGATAATGGGTTGAGTGCAGAGGACTCTTGGATTTGTCTAAAGGGATGCATATGACCAGCAGTTAGATTACACTGGTTTATCTTTAAAGACTGGCAGAATCAGATGTAGCTTTGATTGGTTGAGAAGGAATGAGTTAAGGCAGAGAAAAACTGGTCTGGGGTGGAGAAAGAGAAGGATGTGATGTTAGGGGAAAAAGCAGTTCACTTTCTTTTTTTTTCACAAATGTTATTATTTGTTTTCAATATGCACAAAGAAATTTTACAATAAACAAAAAGGAAAGAAAAAGGAAATGAAGATAAGGTAAACAAACAATGTCAAGTACAGATTCAAATATAATAAAGCAGGGTTGACAAAAATAAGCTAGAATAGTGTCAAGTGATCACAGAAAAAGAAATCGGGTAGGCATAACCCTAGTTGTAGATATTGAAAGTTACTCACGAAGCAGTTCACTTTCTTATCTTTTGAGCATGTAGAAACCCTCCCTCCCCTCTTTTCTGCAAATTTTATGAAATGTCAGGAGTTTCTTTTCTTTATGTTCTCATATTATCTTATATATCTATTAATAACCGAATGTGGATGTTTTCCTGATTTAAGTGTTATATTGTGGTTTTTGTATCTTTATACAGTATAAATGTGACAGCCTGCATTTTAGTAATTCATGTTTATTCTGAATGCTAAATTCATGGAATGTTTTCCATCAGGGTCAGGAAGATTTTTTTCGCCCTCAAAATTAGCACTGGCTTCAGGTTTTTTTTGCTTCTTTTGGATCAAAACAGTGAATATATGATATGTATTTTAAGTTTTATTTATCACAGCAGTGGTATGACCTGACAGAGTACTGCACAGGAAATTGTAGAAGAGAAAGGAGGTTCTCTCCTGTGACTGCACACTGGGTTGATACAGATGCTACTACTGCTTGTGCTAGGTGATAGCCTGCGTGGACTTTCTATGATTGAGACACTGCAGATTCAGGACCTGTGGCAAGGCTACTGAATTTCTCTCATGGTGGGAGATGCAGCTCATGCTGGTGGCGTTTGGCCCATCCTCTCTGTAGGTAGAGGCAGTCAAATACTCAGTGGTAGATATAATGACATAGTGATAATCTCAAATGGCAACTATGGAAGTGAAACTCAAGTCTTCGTTGAGGAACAGCAGAGCATAGCAGCGACCTATTATGCAATTCTGCCTTTAGAATATTGCCTTGGGTTAGGCTGGCAAGGTCCTATTTATTTGATAAAATGTGAATAATTGCTGTTGGTATTTTACCCCATTCCTGTCTCCTGGTGTTTCATTAAGGTATGTAACAATTGGGGTAGAGTGGGATGACTCAAAGTGAAAGGGCTATTGAGAAGAACCCTTGTCATGTACAGCAAAGGCTAATGCAAACTTAATATAGAAGGAAAATGGAAATTGCCAGTGTCAGGCAGGCCATAGTAAAAAAAAGATAGAACCCAAAAATAGATAGAGATATAATGAATAAGAAAGCCAAATCAGAAATTGTGTTATTTGCTTGTAATCTTAGCTGATTTGATATACTATGGACGTACATGTTGCTTGATATTATGATCATTGTGACATTCGGATCAAGCACTAGGTAAATACTGCCAAAAAGTATCCCCAATACCTCCAGACCAAACTGAAATACAAAGGGGAAGTTTGAAAATACACCAATCTAAGGAATCATGAATAGTTAATAGGGATGTAGCGAACGGCGGAAAAAATGTTCGCGAACATATTCGCGAACTTGCGACAAAACATGCGAATAGTTCGCGAACGTCGCGAACCCCATAGACTTCAATGGGAAGGCGAATTTTAAAAGCTAGAAAAGACATTTCTGGCCAGAAAAATGATTTTAAAGTTGTTTAAAGGGTGCAACGACCTGGACAGTGGCATGCCAGAGGGGGATCAAGGGCAAAAATGTATCTGAAAAATCCATTGTTGACACAGCGCTGCGTTTTGTGCTGTAAAGGGCAGAAATCACACTACGTCACTCAGGTGATGTTTCTGGACACGGAATGTGAAAAAGCTCACACAGCTAGGTGGCACTTGGTTAAAGACTGGGCAAATAATGCCTGCAAGGTCAACGTATACACTACAGCCGTTGGATACGGAATATATTATTGCTGCTTGAAAAACGTCACTCGGGTGGTGTTTCTGGAGACGGTATTATTATTGATATTTAGACAGCTAGGTGGCAGTTGTTTGAAGAACAGATGCAGATGAGAGATCAGCAGCAGGACAGCTGCCCACAGCAGCTACATACAGAGCACTGCAGTAGAAGGTAGATTACTAGCCAGCAAAGCTACCTAACCTAAAATGTCCCTCAAATCCCTGCAGAGTTCTGTCCCTACAATACAGAGCAGTATCAAGTAGATTACTAGCCAGCAAAGTTACTAGCAACTGTCCCTCAAATCACTAACAGCTCTCTCCCTACACTAGCTCTTCCAAGCACACACAGGCAGAATGAAAAAACGCTGCAGGGCTTCAGTTTATATATGGAAGGGGAGTGGTCCAGGGGGTGTGGGGGTGGTCCAGGAGGGAGAGCTTCCTGATTGGCTGCCATGTATCTGCTGGTCTGGGGTGAGAGGGCAAAAATAAGCGCCAGCTAAGGCGAACCCAAATTGGCGAACGTCGCGCGACGTTCGCGAACATTCGCCGAACGCGAATAGTCGATGTTCGCGCGAATTAGTTCGCGGGCGAACAGTCCGCGACATCCCTAATAGTTAAAGACACCATACCAAATTAAGTTGTCTGGTGTACACACGGGGCAGCATGTAGGTAGTAAAAGATCTTGCCAACAGCAACACAGATTTCAGTCAAGTGATCTGGGCTCAGATGGGAGCAAACCTGTTTCATACATCCTTTCTTAAAATATCTTAGAATGAACTAGAGACAAGCATTCTTCGGGAAAGTTTGGTGAAACATTCTTAATTCTCTTCAGGGTATAATGTATAATTCAAACATCTAGATCGTAGCAATGATGGGCCCATAAGAAATATCACAGACTGTATTACAGAGCAGTACAAATTTAAATCAATAATACTAAAATAATCAGACTGTTGTCTTATTTTCAGAAATATCAGTGCACGTTATTGAGTTTCTAGGGGAATATACTGTGTATAAATTAACTTGAATTTGTCTTCAAAATACCTATATAGTAATTTATAAAGACTGAGTGGACAAAGCATCTATTTTAATCCATGTTACACTCCACATACAACTGACAAACTGCCTTCATGTTCTTTTCTCTTCTGTCACTTTCTAGTTTGTATTCATACTGCTGGTTGTAACAGCCACCATAGATTTTATCAGATGAACAAAGAAGAAGAAAGTTTTTTTTTTTCCATAAAAAGAGGAACATAAAAAAACACACTCATGGCTATTCTGTATTCTGGGTCCCATACATCAAACATTAGAATTTTTCCCAAAAAGTCCCAAAAAATGCTGGCGTCTTTCCCTTTTTACAGGGTGATAGGCTGAAAAAGATCGATTTTTTTTTCGGGGTACCCTCCTTCCCCCCTACATTTGATAACATATGGCACCTAAACTAAACTGTGGGCACATGTGTAGGGCAATATAACACCTCTATAATTTTATTAAGGTTCCCTGGTCTTGTGTAGTGTAATATATTTGCTGCAACATATACGGCCATTGTACTTTAACTGCACGCATATGCAAAGCCTGAATTTGCGTTGTCCAGGCGAATTTACACCTGGTGAAGTGTTGCGATGTGCGCGAAGCCAGCGCAGGCGAATTTTTGCTGGTTAGTGAATTTGCCCCTTTGTTTCACTGCAGTTTTTGAGAAAAAGAATTGGACATGGTATTACTGTTCCACTACACACAAAAAAAAATAGGAAATTTTGAAAGTGGCATGTAAGTTTACATATTTCTCCCAAAGTGTGTTACTAACACCTTCTACTGAAAATAAGAATTACGTGTCTTTCTTGTGTGTTTGTGTGTGTTTGGGGGGGTGGTGTTAACTATTTACTACCCTATTTACTATTTTGATTTTTTTCACGAATCACATTTTTTTCTATAAAAAGCTCTAAAAATTCAAGATTTATAAAGTGCAAAAAAACACAAAACACTTTAATACAAAAATTGGCAATTAAAACAGTCAATGTCCTATAGATGTCAACGGGAGCTGCGCTGATCCTGTTGGACCTTCATTTAAAAATTCAACCTTTTAGAGGTTTTTGTTAGTAATTGTCCAAAAGATTTGAATTTATGAAGGTTTTCTTTTTCTTTATGTTCATACTTTTTATATTTGGATCTTTTAATAAATTACAAGGCATTAATGATTTTAGAGAATTATGTGATTAAAATGAAGTCTATGGGAGATGGTCTTACTGTGGTTTGGGGCCTTCAGGAGAACGATCCTATACTATACCTAAACCTCCTCTGATGAAGCGCCCAATAGCGCGAAACGCGTCAGGAGGGTGTGGTTAACAACAGGTAGGCAGACTGGGGGGGAGACACTGCTTCGTGGTGTGTGTGATTTGAACATTGATATGTCATTTTTTGTGGTATATATGCACCAATAAATGTTTTTAAGCGAGAAACTGTGCATGTCTTTGATATTTACTATACTATACCTAAACCTACCTATATCATTTTCTTCATCATGTGGTGTTTTTTTTTTCTGAAAAATTGGAATAAATAGAGAGTATAACAAAGAGTGGAAAATACGCTTTCATTATTCTTAACTAAAAATGATAATGAACGACAGCTTGAAATGAAGGTGAAAACCAATTCAGTTAGAGCCGCTAACCTAGTGATTTTATGCAATGTAAAGTTAAAGAAGTGACGGCTTCGCTCAAAGCGCAATACTTCGCCAGGCGTAGATTCGCCAAGACAACGCTAATTCACTAAA